>NC_133371.1:2296146-2348274 GCF_049309525.1 Garra rufa | reverse complement strand
ATAATCATGTTTATGTATCTGTCATCAATAAATCCAATCTGTTTCAATTTCATACATTTTAACTAACTGCATATTGCTTGTTACCCAGCTAGCCAAATTTAACCATGTTCATACTGTTTAACTGAATAAATTTGCTTAAATTAACAGATTTAAGTTAATTTTAAAAATGTATTTTGAAAATATGATTACTGAAATAAAATCAAATAAATGCAAAGAAACAATAAACTATGCCATGATATTTGAAAGCAGAATTCTTATCTGCAAATATGCATCACACTTATTTTATTAGTCTATGTTACATTTATGTATTTGAGAGAGAAATGTGGCCCAAAGAGGGTGTCCATATCTTACAAAACCGATAAAAACAGTTGTTCTGCTTCAGATTTTGTAATAGGTTTTATTTTTCATGATTCTTTGATCAATAGAAAGTTTAAAAGAACAGCATTTATTTGCAATAGAAATCCTTTGTAACATTATAAATGTTTTTACTGTCACTTTTAAATAATTTAATGCATCCTTGTCGAATAAAAGTATTAAATTTATTTTAAAAATTCCTGACCCTATTTTTTTTAACAGGAGTATATGATATTAAAGTTTTGTGCTTCACAAACAGTTCAACGTTGCCTATATGTGACCCTGGACCACAAAACCAGTCTTAAGTCGCTGGGGTATATTTGTAGCAGTAGCCAAAAATACATTGTATGGGTCAAAATTTTTGATTTTTCTTTTATGCCAAAAATCATTAGGAAATTAAGTAAAGATCATGTTCCATGAAGATTTTTTGTAAAATTCCTGCTGTAAATATATCAAAATGTAATTTTTGATTTGTAAAATGCATTGTTAAGAACCTAATTTGGACAACTTTAAAGGTGATTTTCTCAGTATTTTGATTTTTTTGCACCCTCAGATTCCTGATTTTCAAAGAGATGTATCTCGGTCAAATATTGTTCTATCCTAACAAACTATGCATCAATAGAAAGCTTATTTATTGAGCTTTCATATGATGTATAAATCTCAGTTTTGTAAAATTTTACCTTATGACTGGTTTTGTGGTCCAGGGTCACATATAGTTTTCCCCATGTTTTAAAACCATCTAAAATCTGAGGGCACAGGGGACATTGTTTAATTAACTATGCCATGATTTTTGAAAGCAAAATTCTTATCTGATTAATTTTTGTATGACAAATATGCATTTTATTAGTAAGTCTATGTTACTTTCAAGTGCACTCTTAAAACTAAAGGTGCTTTGAAAGGTTCTTCACAGCGATGCCATAGAAGAACCATTTTTGGCTCCAGAAAGAACCATTTATGTCCAAACTTTTGGTCTGTACTGTATATTTTTCTGTTTATTAAAGTTTTTACTCTACATTTGTGCAGTTTTCAGTGGATTAGTGATATTTTTTTAAATTTAAGTTTGGACACACCTGAATGAGAAGGTGTGTCCAAACTTTTGGTCTGTACAGTATAATATATATATATTGTCAGGAGTTTAAATGGAGCTAAAGCAAATATTGCCTTATGCCAACTTTTAATCAAGGGGGCATCGATCAGTAATCTGCCTCAATAAATTGCTTTTTTGGCAGCAAAGGTTAATACATTTTAGAAATGCCTGTTAGCAGACTCAAATGGAATAACACTGGATCTAATTTGAACTGATAAATGTCAAAAATTAAATCAAATTATGTGTTTTACAGCAAAAAATGCTAATACTAGACACCAGGTGCTGGCCACTAGATGGCCCTCCAGCACACTTGCATTGCTCTTTCAAAGCCAGAGAGTTCTTTGACGGACAGAGCCAAGTCCCTCCCTGCCCGAAAGCTTCCACAGGCTCAACTCTGCATGGGAAAGCTGCTGGTGTGAATCTGAAACGGGGGCAGTAAGAGGACGTGCATATTTCCCTAGCCCCAGGTTCCTGCCTCTCCTGACCGCTGCATTGGAAAAGCGCATCTGAAGATGGCAGTGTCACAACTCAGGCAGGAACACACGAACAACGACGTAGATCAAAACGAACATTTAATAAATCCAAATGGGAACAGGCAGACACAGGAACATCGAGAGGAAACATCAGGGTAACATTAAAGACCAACAAGAGTACAGGGGAAAACACACACCTTATATACATACAGACTAATTACAAACACAGCTGCAGACGATGAGGGAGAAACCAAAACACACTGAACTGCGGGGGAGAATGGGAGAAACCAACATGAAAGTCCGGGGGTGTGACATTACCTCCCCCTCCCGGAAGGCACGTCCTCGTGCCGACAAACATACAAAAGGGAACAGTACCTAGTCTTTGGAGGGGGCTTAGGTGGAGGACGGACTTCCGAGAGGAGGGAACAAGATGCAGTCCAGGGTGGTGACGGAGGGAGGAGCCAAGGAGGTGACAGGAGGGGGCTGGAGCAGGAGGAGCCAGGTGGGACCCAGGCCGCAGCCAAGATGTACATCCACGGTGGAGCCGATGGAGGGAGGAGCCATGGTGGAGGAGAGGCTGACGACTCCATGGATCCGACCGACGGAGGCGGAGCAGGTGGTGGTGGAGCCCGAGGCGGAGACGGAAAGCCGAAGATCTTGGGTGACACCGCGGATCCGGAGGGCCAAGGCGGAACCCAAGGCTCTGGCGACCAAGGCGGAGATGGAGATCCGGAGATCCGCGGCGGAGCCGGAGCGACAGAGGACCAAGGCTGTGCCCACGGGAGGGAGGAGGTCCACAGAGCCGGTGGGACGGAGCGACGAGGCACAGCCGGAGGAGTATAGTCCTGAGGCGAAGGTGGGGCGACGACTGACCAGGGCGGAGCCGGAGGGCCGATGGAGCCCGGTGGAGCTGGTGGATCGACGGGCGACGGCGGAGATGAGGGAGCAGAGAGCCGGGGTGGAGCCGCAGGGTCGGAGGGCCGAGGTGGAGTCCAGGACTCTGAGGCTGGAGGCGATGGTGAGGGATCCTCCAGCCCTGACACCGATGGAGACTGGCAGACCTGCGGCGAACCCACCGCACAGATGGTGGGCTGAGGGTGAGCAAGGGGACAGACAGTAGACAGCGGGGATTCAGGAAGGCTGGGCGGAACCAGCGGAGATTCAGGACTAGGCAGAAGAGGGAGGGTGGGTGGGAAGTCCAGGCAGATAGGCATTTCCATGACACAGTCAATTACATCCCCAAAATCTTGTTCCAGCTCACCCTCAGTGGTGATGCAGTGGGCGGGGCTCTCTACCGCCCCCTCTTGCTCGACGCTGCACTCCACCGTCGCGGATGTAATGGCTGGCTCACGCACCTGATCAGCCGTTTTGACCTCTTTGGCATTCCATACAGTTGTCGCTCCGGGCTCGGGCTTTCCGTCTACGATGGGCTCATAATCCGTCGGTCGGGGAGGCTGGCTGGGCTCTGGGTCTGGAGTGACACTGACGAGATAGTCCTGGGAACAGGCGGGAAACGACGGTCTGTTTCTCGCCAGTGTCCACTCCACAAACGCGGCGAAGTCCGCTCGAGGGCCGTCTTCGGACGACGGCGCTCTGCATGATGCGTTTAGACTAGCATCATAGAACGCACAGAGCGCGTCGTCCGGGTAGCTGGTGGTGATAGCTACTAGCTGGAACATTACGGTAAATCCCTCGAGCGGTAAATCCCCCTGCTTCAGCCGGAGGAGGATGAGTTCAGGTCGAAGGTGATGCATAATGGAAACACAACGGAAACAAAAGACTGAAAAACAGGACGATAAACAAAACGGGGTGGAATACACGCAAAAAAAAAACTGTTTAGGTTGGTCTTTCTGTCACAACTCAGGCAGGAACACACGAACAACGACGTAGATCAAAACGAACATTTAATAAATCCAAATGGGAACAGGCAGACACAGGAACATCGAGAGGAAACATCAGGGTAACATTAAAGACCAACAAGAGTACAGGGGAAAACACACACCTTATATACATACAGACTAATTACAAACACAGCTGCAGACGATGAGGGAGAAACCAAAACACACTGAACTGCGGGGGAGAATGGGAGAAACCAACATGAAAGTCCGGGGGTGTGACAGGCAGGGAGTAAAGCTGCGATAAAGAGCACACCTTGTGTTTCTCTGTAAAACGGGAGATTTAAGAGACGGGAATCTGGCTTCGTAGCCTCTCTCTGTGTGTATGTGTGCTTAAATCCATGCGAAGAAATAAATTTGTGTTTCTCTTGGCTAAAAAAAATAGTGTGTGTTTGGACAAGAGTCAGTCAGAGGGAGATGACCTAAGTCTATGCAGAAAAATGTAAATGTAAAAATCATAGGGAACGTGAGAGTGTGTTACTTAAATGTGCAATCATCCATAAATTATACAGCAGAATGCAAGCGCATTGAAATTGCATAACCAGGTGTGAGTCAGTGTGTGTAGGTGTGTACAGGTGTTTCTTGCATTGAAGTAAAGTCAAAATCTAATTTATTTCTGTAATGTTATGTATTACGGGAAATCAACATGAAGATGCTGCATATTAAATGCAATCAGTCAAAATAAAGAGTGCTTTTTCATCCTCTAAATATGACTTAAGTACATCATTTCTACTATTGTCTTGACCCTGGACCACAAAACCAGTCTTAAGTAGCACTGGTATATTTGTAGCAATAGCCAAAAATACACTGTATGGGGCAAAATTATAGATTTTTCTTTTATGCCAAAATTCATTAGGTTCCAGTAAGATATTTCTCCTATATATTTCCTACCATAAATATATCTAAACGTAATTTTTGATTAGTAATATGCATTGTTAAGGACTTCATTTGGTCAGTTTTAATGCTGACTTTCTCAGTATTTTGATATTTTGCATCCTCAGATTTCAGATTTTTAAATAGTGATATATTGGCCAAATATTGTCCTATCCTAACAAAGCTTATTTATTCAGCTTTCAGGTGATGTATGAATCTCGTTTTCAAAAAACTGACCTGTAAGACCAGGGTCCAGAGTCACATATGTCATGTTTTTAAATGTATTTGTAATTTAAAAGTCACAGTTTATGTGAAAATATATATTACCTTTATATAAAAATACTGATAACATACTACCGTTTTAATTACTGTTTAAAAACTGTTTTGTCTATCAACACAAAATCCATAACTTTGTGTCAGCAGAGTCTGAAGATGATCTAACTCGATTGTGGTGAAAAACGGATTAACGGTCGTGGAGGAGTTCGAAAAAGTAGGTTTTTAATGTAAATCAAAATGGCAGACAGGAAGTTCAGCCAATTATGGCATAATTGGTATTTAAGTTGTTGGCATGACCTGAGGAAATTTTTGAGACCTACTTCATTACAAATAGGCTAATGCAAATTAAAAGTTTTTAACATTTTTGGAAACTTCATAATTAATGGTTAATGAATGGTTTATTAATTTTTTGACCAATAGGTGATGCTGTTAACAAATTAATGTGCCGTGGTCAGTGTGGAAAGACAATGGCACATACAAAGTTTGGTGTAAATATGGCTAAGCTTTGCAGAGATAGCCTCAGATGCAGTTTGGCATCTTTCCAGCAAATTTAATGATACGTTAAACGAAAACCATTTGTATTTCGACACAAAATCCATAACTTTTTGCAACCATGGTCTGAGGACGATCTGAGTCAAATTTGGTGAAAATTGGACCAACGGTCTAGGAGGAGTTCGAAATAGTTTAATTAAAAATGGCGGACAGGAAGTTCAGACAATTTGGGCATAATTGGTAATGATGTTCTCAGCATGACCCCAGGAATATATTGAGATCACCTTAATTACAATAGGCCAATTTAATCAAATGTTATTAGCATTTTTTCCCGAAACGTGATGCTGAACGAAACGAACTGTGATTGGTTGTATGACATGTCGGTCAAACGGCCTTATGGGCGGGCCTTGGCCAATGAAAGCTGCCATGGATTTCAGACCTTCAGCCGTCAGTCTGGCTACGCGAGACTAAGAGTTTTGTAACTATATGCCAATGCGTTCTTAAAATATAACATTTTTCAATAAAATTCAAAATAGCGACAAATTGGGCATGGTTCGACTCACCATTCTCCTACGAATCTAAAGAGAGCAGCTTTGTGATTTTTGGCCAAAGCATTCAGAATTTATAAGCAAAAAGAGCCATTATTCATTTCTCATGTCATGTTGTGTCTGAAAGTTGCATCAAGGGGTGAAAATGCTGTGCGATACAACACAAAGTGGGACGGGTGGTAACCCTAGCTGCCATAGACTCAAGAGTGGAAGAAGAAAAAGAAACGGAATAATAATAATTTTAGACTTAAAATGTACATTACTCAAGTACATTACTCAAGTAAATTTTAAAAGTATCTGTAGTTTATTAGAGTGTTTTTCTTTGGAAAACTTTTTACTGTACTACATTTCATGAATAAAAGTTGTTGTTTGTTTTACTTTTAACACTTAAGAACATTAAAAATGTTGAATTAAATCTTTGAATTACTTTAACTTGAGTAAAAGTCAGAAAGTAATAGATTTCTAATGTAATTAAGTATTAAGTGATATTTAATATGAAATGTAGTCCACTAAAAAGTGCTATATTATGCTTTGGAATGTTGTGAAGCAAAGTTTTCTAAAGAAAATCACTACAGTCCGCCTCTGAACTCATTACATTATTTGCAAGTGTACTGCAAGTGTTTTTTTTAAAAATACACTTTTAAGATTTGAAGTAGGGCTGTCGCGATAACCGCAATATCGCAATACCGCGCTATTGACGTGCATAACCGCAGAGGAATGCAACAACCGCAGCAACCGCGATATTTGCCTGTTTTCTTTTTTCCTAAGGATTTGCCCTTCTCACTTAATGCCTGTGCGCTGAATATTAAATTAGTAATAAGTTAGTAATGATAACATAATGTGTTTATTATGAGGCTCAGTAGATATGCACTTAACAAGCCTAAACAGACAGCGAATGAGAGAGAGATCGACTGAGCATGTGCGATTACCTGCGTCTGTCTTTCAGATCGAGTCATGTATGTATGTGAAACTAGCTTGTCATGTCCAACGAAAGTGAAATCTCTGTCTTAAAATCGATGCTCTGCTGGTCAGCTGAGCCTTTAAAAGTGGCGATTAAAGTTAAAATGATTTTAACATCGTGTTTCATTACGTCTCTCTTTGAATAAATAAGCGTTTTTGAACGTATAGTTGAATGAACGGATTAAAGACTTACTCAAAGATAGTCTCTTGCCTCCATCTTGTGGCGTAAAAATGAAACTGCAGTGACTGACAGCTCGCCTAAAACACGCAGGTGAAATACTGACAGAAAGTCTCTCGTCCAGTCAGACTCGAGGGTGCGCGCTAACTGTTATATACACGAAGATTTCAGATGCAAAGCCTCTAAGTATGTCTGACATTTTTCTTCAAAATTTGCATTTCTTACTGGCTAGGTTTCTATGTAAGTACTGTTTACTTCACTTCATATATCAACGCGATTTGGTTTCGGTTTATTGATTTCTGAATATGACCTTACATTGTAACAGCCTACACACAATTATATGGCGGTAATACCGCATACCGCGCTACTGAGCCACTCAAAATTACCGCAAGGGAAATTCCTTAACCGCGACAGCCCTAATTTGAAGTACACTTCAAGTGTTTATTCAATACAATTACCTGCATTTATTTTTCACAAGTGTCCTGTAAACAACCAAAATATGTATGTACAGAATTGGACTGTAACTCCTTAAAAAAGCAGTCAAAACCATATTGAACACACCCAAAAAACCTGGAATGTGTGTACAGAAAGTAAACAGGGTCATATTTGATTTCATGTTGAGTTTAAGAGACTGGACTCATCTTTAAAGTATTTGTCACACAGCACTGAAATGAGTAATATATAACCAACACTGACATGAACACAAACAAACAGCAGACAAATATCCCACAATGCCAAAAAAGCACAACAACAGAGCCAAAACCCAATTACATCCACCTGATGTCTACAGTAGGGAACAAACTCCATCTGGCCCAAACACTGGACGGATTCCACTCAAACGTGAGGATCACATGAGTATTAATGTCTCATACTGTGTGTAAATGTTGGCGCACCCTACTGTATATGAAGACATGCATCATTGAGACTCTATTTTGAATCAGCATGGTACCTTTATTTCTTAGCAGCAAAAATGGCCACAATTATGACCTATTATGCACCTTTTTACAATATGTAATACAAAGTCGCAGGTGTCCCCAGAATGTGTCCGTGAAGTTTCAGCTCAAAATACCCCACAGATAATTTTGAAAACGCCATTCTTGAGTGGAAGCAAAAACACTGTGTTTTCATGCATGTCATACTCTGCCAAAAAACATCTGTTTAGTTTTGATTATCATTTCGATCACAATAAAATAATGTGTTTTAAAGCCACATCTGTTTAAACTTCTGATATAGGGTTTTCTGGGCACATATCCAAAGCACGCGCACAGAAAGGGAATGTCTGTAAACTAAGTTCTCTTCCTTGTCTTATTGCGCTTAACAAGTTTATATTAAAACCAGCACAGGAGTTACAAAAACAGTAGGTTATGTCTGTGAAGGTAAACAGCTGGGAAAGAAATCTCATGTTTATATACATCTGTGTGGCAGCAGTGTAATATACAGTAAATAAATCAATAAATTCACTGCTATCTTGTCTCCTCTGAGGCTGGGACTCTTAATAGTATTCTGTGCTCAACTGTGCAGCCAACGAAAGAACAGTTAGCATTTGCATTAGCATTGAACATTTGCCATGGCGTTAGAACTGTGGGAGAAAACATGCAGATTAAGGAGCGGTAATATTATAATAAGATCTCCTTTCTATGTCATGAGGGGAGCGAAATCTGAGCGGCTTGTTTTTTCACATGCTTGCAGAAAAAGACTTACCAAAGCAAAGTTACTAGGTTGTCATTTTTCAAGTTTTCTGTGTTGGTAGATGCACCGGGGACCCAATTATAGCACTTAAACATGGGAAAAGTCAGTTTAAAGGGTTCCTATTATGCTCTCTTACAAAGTCTTTATTTTGTTTTGGGGGTGCACTAAAACATGCTCTCATGCTTGGTTCGAAAAAAAAAACACATTATTTTTCACATAATTTACATTATTACAATAGCTTTCTCCCCAGCCTGGCACAAATGGCTCGATTAGTTTCAGGTTTAATAAAGGCCTGCCTTCCAAAAAGCTAAATGTGTTGTGATTGGTTAGCAGTCCCACTGCGTTGCGATTGGTGAACAGCGTTTCAGTCCTGCCACGCCCCTTCCCAAAGCAGAAAGTTCAGTGTACAACTGTCAACGCAACTTAGATTAAAGCGATTCTTACGTTTTAAATATGGATATTTTTCTTACAAAAACACATTGGTTCACTACAGGAGACTTTATTGACAATGCTTGTGTTTACATTAGCTGTGGCTCCACATGTGTTTTGACCCTCTATACTGCACACATCATTTGTGAAGCTCTACACGGCAACCAAAGCAGTTTGCGGCCACTTGAGTCAATGCTTGTATTTATACCAGCCGCCCTGTGGCTCGCTGAAGCATCCCAGATCCATGCTACATCACTAAATTAAGGCTAATCCCCCACCCACTAACGATTCAAATTTCCGTAGGTGGTATTTATTTGAATTATATTCTAATGAGCTTTGTGACATCACAACATCCGGAAAACAATGCTGTGTAGTCCAAACGAGCCGCTCGTTGTAGTTCTAGAAAAGGGATTTTAAAAAAACTAAATATCTCCCATTGGAGTGGACTTTGAGTTTTGCAATTTTGTTGATGTTTTTTATGTCCAAACATACGCACCACACACTGACTAAAATTCAAAAAGTGAAAAACCATAATAGGACCCCTTTAATGATATGTCACCTTTAAAGTGAACACTTAAAACTGTATAAGAATACAATGCTAATTTCCATGAATCTCCATTTCACAGTGGCGTTCAAGGGCGTGAAAATACCATTAGGAATTTGCACTTTCAATATTCTCTCCTGTGTGTCTGAGACAGACGGAGGAGGAGCAGATGTTTGCTAACCGCTAAACACTTGCGTTCAATTTAACGCATCCAAACACACACTCATGCCTGACTGACTGATCTTTAGAGACTCCCTCACACCTGGGCCTTCTAATCAAAGCTTTACCGGCAACACCGAGACACAGGGCCCTGCTATGTTCTGAGGATAATGAAACACAGGCAGGAGAAATGAGATGAGGGATGTGTGTATGTGAGCACTAACTCACCCATGACACAACACGTCCATTGAAACACGGTAGTTTGGCGTTGTCATCAGATATCTCTTCCTTCACCACCCTGCAGAGACATAAAGAAACAACAAGTCTATTAAAACATTTCACTAGAATTAAAATATAAAAGAAAGCACTGTGGACCGTTGTCACGGATAACAAAATCCTCTTTAATTTGATTTTGCTTAATCACTTAAACCAATTAAATGGTTTTGTTTGAGAGCCATTATAATGAGAACACACAAAGAAACTGGACTAAAGAAAATGTGAGTTCTGCCTTTTCTATGCAGTTGCTATAGTGATCTAGCTGGTTGCTAGGTTGTTGTTGTGTTCTGTTGACTGCTATGGCATTGCTAGTGGGTTGCTAAGGTGTTATGAGTAGGGATGGGAATTGATAAGATTTTTACGATTCCAATTCCATTTTCGATTCTGCTTAACGATTCGATTCTTTATCGATTCCCTTATCGATTCTCATCTGGAAGAAAAGGGACAACAAATTGTTGATTAGCATAGTTAAACTGTCTCTGTTTGGGGCTTTGTACTTAGGGCAGAGAATCTTTGTCATCTCCCTAGAAAATATATAATGGGAATGAATGAGTCCTGCAGCTTTATTAGACGAGGACATGCTAACGTTGTTGCTGCTGCTGCCGCTGCTGGGTTGAGAACTGTTAGTCCGGAGCGGATCGAAAACGCAACATTCTTTTATTGTTATTGCATGCTGTGTGCGCAAATGTTTTAGCATGTTAGTGGTATTTCCTCCCTTTGAGGAAATATCTACGCTGCGAGTATTGCAAGTTGCCCTATTTTCGTCTTTTTTTGGTGAAATACTACCAGACTTTTGAGCGTTTGTTCCGCTTAGGCGCCAGTGCTTATTGACTGAGCGTAAGCTACGCAATGCGCGTGATGACGTCATTCGTGCCCACTGGAATCGTTAAGGGAATCGTTTGCAAATTTTGCAAACGATTCGATGGAATTGAAACACTGGGAACCGGTTCTCAACAAGAACCGGTTTTCGATTCCCATCCCTAGTTATGAGTGGTTGTTAATGAAAAAAGTTACTGTAGTGTTCTGGCTGGTTACTAAGGATGTGCTATTGTGTTCTGGTGGTTGCTGTGGCATATCTAGGTGATTGCTAGGGTTTACTGAGTGGTTGTTAATGTACATGGATGTTATATTGTTCTGGCCGGTTGCTAAGGATTAGCTATTGTGTTCTGGTGGCTACTATGGTATCTCTAGGTGGTTGCTACGGTTTACTGAGTGGTCGTTAATATACATGGATGTTATATTGTTCTGGCCGGTTGCTAAGTATTAGCTATTGTGTTCTGGTGGTTGCTAGGGTTTACTGAGTGGTCATTAATGTACATGGTTGTTATATTGTTCTGGCTGGTTGCTAAGGACTTGCTATTGTGTTCTGGTGGTTGCTAGGGTGTACTGAGTGGTTGTTAATGTACATGGTTGTTATATTGTTCTGGCTGGTTGTTAAGAACTTGCTATTGTGTTCTGGTGGTTACTATGGCATTGCTAGGTGGTTGCTAAGGTGTACTGAGTGGCTGTTAGCATACACAGCTGCTATATTGTTCTGACTAATTGCTATGGATTTGCTTCTGTGTTCTGTTGGTTGCCATGGCACTGCAAGGGGTTGTTAGCGTACATGGTTGCTATGGAGTTCTAGCTGGTTGCTATGGATTTGTTATTGTATTCTGGTGGTTGCTAAGGTGTCATGAGTGGTTGTTAGTGCAGGTGTTTGCTATGGTGTTCCAGCTGGTTGTTATGGATTTGCTGTTGTATTCTGGTGGTTGCTATGGCACTGCTACGTGGTTGCTAAGGTGTACTGAGTGGCTGTTAGCATACACGGCTGCTATATTGTTTTGGCTAGTTGTTATAGATTTGCTATTGCATTCTGGCGGTTGCTAAAATGTCATGAGAGGTTGTTAGTGCATGTGGTTGCTATGGTGTTCTAGCTGGTTGCTATAGATTTGCAATTGTATTCTGGTGGTTGCTATGGCACTGCTAGGTGGTTGCTTAGGTGTCATTAATGGTTAGTGCAGGTGGTTGCTATGGTGTTCTAGCTGGTTGCTATGGATTTGCTATTGCATTCTGGTTGTTGCTAAGGTGTTATGAGTGGTTGTTAGTGCAAATGGTCGCTATGGTGTTCTAACTGTTTTCTATGGATTTACTGTTGTATTCTGGTGGTTGCTATGGAACTGCTAGGTGATTGCTAAGGTTTCATGAGTGGTTGTTAGTGCAAATGGTTGCTATGGTGTGCTTGCTGGTTGCTATGGATTTGCTATTGTTCTGGTTTGTTGCCAAAACTTCTTCTGGTGGTTTCTAAGGCATTGCTAAGGTGTTCTGAGTGAATAGTGCAAGATGTTGCAATATTGTTCTGGTGGTTGTTATGGCATCAACAGGTGGTTGCTTTACGTTTGCTAAGGTGTTCTGATTGGCTGTTAGCGCATGTGGTGGCTTGTAGCCATAGAATTACTAAGCACTGTGTTCTGGCTGGTGATTTCCATAGGATTGCTAAGCAGTTTTGCTAACTGTGTTCTAGATGGTTCAAGGAGCATTTGCTGTTGTGTTCTGGTGGTTGCTATGGCATCGCTACGTGGTTACTAAGGTGTTCTGTGTGGTTCTATGGTTGCTTTACAATTGCTTAGTTGTTCTTTTTGGTTGTTAATGCAAGCAGTTGCTTAGGATTTGCTATTTTGTCTTTGTGGTTCCTATGCCATCCCTAAGTGGTTTCTATGGTGTTCTACGTTGTTGTTAGTGCAAGTTGTTGCTATAGTGTTCTGGCTGGTTGCCATAGCATTAATAGGCATTGCTTTCTGGCTGGTTATTTATATGGCATTGCTAAGCAGTTTTGCTAACTGAGCCTGGTTGTTGGAGCAGCTACTATTGTGTTATGCTGGTTGCTAGGGCATCGCTAGGTGGTTGCTAAGGTGGCTGTAAGCGTAAACGGTTGCTATTGTGTTCTGGCTGGGGATTTCTAAACATTAGTAGGTGATTGCTATGGGTTTTCTGGGTGGTTGCTTTATGGTTCCTTTCTAGCTCATGTCAAAAGAGGCCATAATAGTAAGGCTTGACTTAGCAAACACCTTAAATAAGTAAAGCAACAATGATCAGCTCCGTTTATAAACGGCCCCTCACACGCAAACAGGTTAATTTAGTCTCCCATAAAATAAACCTCAGAGTCCTTCCCCCTTCCCAGCTGCTCCTTAAAAAGGTGCTGACCCTTCTGACTCCTGTCACCATGGAAACCTTTGTCAAAGAGGAAGAGGGTGAAAGACAGCTGGCTGGAAAAGAATATGAGGTTTGCAGAAACAGACCATGTGATCTATTAATAATAAAAATCTATTGAGTGATCATGATTGCATTCATGCAATATAAATCAAAACCAGGCGGCTATCTTTAATCACACACCAAAACAGTGGTGAGGAAACAGCGGCTGTTAGAACAACAGCAATAAAGAACACAGGACAAGCTCATTGTTTCCCCTACTAACAATGCTTTCTTGTGGTCTTTTTTTTTCATTCGAGCCACTCTTAGCTTTAGATGGCATTTCCATTGACTGTGTTCAGAGCATCTGATACATATTGTGCATAAAAATGGCAACATTTTAGAGATTCAACGAGATTCAGATCTGATCAGACTGCTTCCTTCCCAAGTGTCTAAATGAACATAAAATGAATTCAAACAGATATTATCAAAAAATCTGATGTTTATCTTTTTTACATCCACATTCAGGGCTTTATTTGTGTTATGCATCATCTCTCTTTCTCTTTCTCTCTCTCTCTTCCTGCCAGATGAAGCTGATCTAATGAAACCCTTCAACAGTGAGTGTATCTGCTGAATTCACATCTGTTCAAGTGATGAGTCAGAGCCTCTCAGGCTCAAGATCCCATTCCAACTATGCTTGTCTATATGTCTATATGCGATTTTCCTTTTCCAATACAGCAAAGAGAAAGACGATGCCGTTGAGTTTTTGGAAGTCATAATGGTGGACGCCTCAGAATGCTGCATGTATTATTACAAAGCCTTCTAAATTTTCTTCTGCGCCAAAACGATGATGCCAAAAATGACATCTAGATAGGCAGCATGCTAACTTTTGAAAAGCAGTTGATGAGAGGTCTTTATTGCATATTTTATCCCACAGTATGTAGACTTTGGCATGAGCAATATGATTGACAGCTCTCAGTGAATTCCAATCGGAGCACTTTGTTGTAGAGACCTGCAATCCCGCGGGAGTACCGCGGGACCCGCGGGACCCAACGCAACAGAGTGCGGCGCGGGACAAAACTTGATGGGCGAGTGCGGGTGCGGGCGGGTAGAGCTCGTATGTGTGCGGGACGCGGGAAAATAAAATGATTCGCGGGACTCCCGCAAAATAGAAATATCTAAACATATAATATCTAAAAACAAAAAATTGTTATTCATCTATTGCACAAAAGCAGCAAGAACAACATAAATATGATCAGTAAGCGCAAGAAGAGGCAGTTTCGGTTTAAAACTTGTTTGAAGTGTGAGCAATGTTGCCATCTGCTGATTTCTGGAGCGCAACGCCAATCAGTGGTGTTTAAGTTAAAATCCACTCACTGCTCAAAAGTATTGAACAGTGCTGAATATTGGGTGCTTACAAATTACAACACTCAAAGTGTAGACATGTATGAAAGATTAATTGTGCATAATATCCATTGTGTTATAAGAGCTTTATGAGATGTCAGCTTTAAAGGAGCCTTGTTTGTTTGCATTCTGCCGTAGATGCACGCATAGCTCATGTTTGCTTTTTATTAAGAATAACAGTGGTTTGTGAATGTTGATGCTTAGTCTAAATAACACATATTTTATCCAGAGCGTTTATGCTGGGGTCTAGTGGAACTTACAAGATGTTACAGAACTGTTTCATGTAAATTCAATCGATGTACAGAAAAAATCAATATAGATTAATTTTATGCGGGCTTTTGCGGGCGGGAGCGGGACAAATCATGAATGTCGCGGGCGGGAGCGGGACGAGATAACGTATATTTTTGCGGGAGCGGGCGGGCGCGGGACACAATCTTGCGGGAGCGGGCGGGAGCGGGACTGAAAAATCCGTCCCGCGCAGGTCTCTACTTTGTTGCTTTTAGTGAGCGGATTTCACATTGTTCCACAGCGCAGAGTCTAATCCTGCTTGGGCTATGCAATAAAAACTCAGCAGGGATGGTGACATAAGAGGCTCAATGAGCAGCTCTACTTCTTTTCTTATTCTGTTTTTCTCCTCTGCTTCGCTCATTCCTTTGGCAGCATGAGGTCCCTAAAAGCAGTTTCATCTGAAATCCTCAGCTTGGATAACAGCAAAAATACTGCTTAGATATGAGTTATATTTGTACTTGAATCAACAGTTCAGCAAGAGATACAAATTCATCAATAAGTCAGCTTTGTGTCATTCCAAACCTGTATGAAATACAATAACATTTACTAAAATCATAATAGTAACCAGGTTAAGGTCAAAAATAGGAGTAGGAAGTACTGACAGATGTTTTCTTCCAATTGCGACATTTGAGCGTAACAGATTTATTTCAAAAGAAAAAGTGCAGGATGTTGGACTTGGTTCTAAGCATTAGTTGTTGATTGAGTTGATGTTGAGATGAGGGTGTGGCATGGCATGGCATTTTCACTGGAAAGTCCTGTTATGACATTAAAAAAAAAAAAATGAAACACATGCGGGTGAATTGTTCACAGTAAGATCTATAAATGCATTTGAAAATAGATTGGATGAATTTTTGTATCAATCTCCTGAAGCCATATGTGACCCTGGACCACAAAACCAGTCTTAAGTCGCTGGGGTATATTTGTAGCAATAGCCAAAAATACATTGTATGGGTCAAAATTATTGATTTTTCTTTTATGTCAAAAATCATTAGGAAATTAAGTAAAGATCATGTTCCATGAAGATTTTTTTGTAAAATTCCTACTGTAAACCTATCCAAATGTAATTTTTGATTAGTAATATGCATTGCTAAGAACTTAATTTGGACAACTTTAAAGGTGATTTTCTCAGTATTTTGATCTTTTTGCATCCTTAGATTTCAGATTTTCAAATAGATGTATCTCGGCCAAATATTGTCCTATCCTAACAAACCATACATCAATAGAAAGCTTATTTATTGAGCTTTCATATGATGTATATATCTCAGTTTTGTAAAATTTAACCTTATGACTGGTTTTGTGGTCCAGGGTCACATACGATAGCTTTGAATGAATACAAAAAAAGTGTGAATGAGATCTTAGCTACAGTGGATGCAGGGAATGGCAGTGTGAGCAAAAACATCACGTCATCATTTTAGGGCTGCAACTAACGATTATTTTAATAATCGATTAATCTGTCGATTATTTTTTCGATTAATCGATGAATCGGATAAAAAAAAAACAAGAGATTTACAACCCTTTATTCAAAAACAGAACTAAAATCTTTAGAAAGTGCACGAACATGTTGCTCCTTGAACTGTTATAATAATAATAATAAAATAAAAATGGACTAACACAAAAAACATACACATGCTTTACATCTGCCAAATATATAGACTAAATAAACTAAAATTACTATCCGTCAAGACAGCGGCTTGCTGTGGTGTACATGCTGCATTTCCCATCAAGAAGCCTCTCAAATTAAATTCCTCAGTGCGCATTAAAAAAGTCATGTGACTTTGCACGCTGGAACGGGATAACTTGACTAACTTTCTGCTACATTCATTCTGCCATGGCGGTGTTTAGTGTCCTGCCATCAGCAGCGACCAGCTGGAAGAGTTCCGCATTCAAATGCACGCAAAACTGGCCTCAAAGCCCCAGCAAAAGTAATTACCATGAATGTGTCAAGGCAAAAATTAAGAAAATATTCGAATTACTTATTAATGAACTAGTATTTTCTGATTCAGTGTTGCAAAGATGAAATTGACGATCCTGCCATCTGCTCATTAATGCCTAATGCATCTTTATGGATTAGCTAATGAAAGAGTTTTGTTTTCGATTTTAATTATTTCGTTTTATAGTAAAATAATAATTTAAAGCTTTCTATAGATATTGTGTTTGTGAGGCAATTACCTGGGTTTCGGTTAATTATTGTGAAGCGCTCCTGTTTAAACCAAAGATATCAAGCGTATTCTGTTTGTTTTCTTTAAGAGCACATTTTGTTGATACTGTTAGTACACACAAACTAAGGTAGACCCTTTACAGTTCCGGCCCGGGTGGTAAATTACTCTTACCTTTATGAGCAAAAAAGAAATTCCACATTGCACGTCTCCATGCGCTGCAAAGCGCGCTTCTCTCCGCACAAACTTTGGATTTATATTGATTGAATGATTAAACTAATATTGTGATATGTTTTAAGTTTTTTATATAAATGGATTTTAATTTAAATCGCGATGAATTAAGCAGGCTTTTGATCTGTCTGCCGCTGTTTGTTAGGTATAACTTTAAAAAACAAAAACTTGAATTTAACAAACAAAAAGTGTTCCAAATATATCTCTAAATTAACTTTATAAACTAAAGGAACGAAAATAAATGTAATCACTTTGCTATTAAAATCAGCAGCTGTGTAATGAGGAAGAGAAAGAGAAAAAAAGACAGTCGGACTGGAAATTCAGTCGGCCAAAAATTGATGAGCTGTCGGACATTTTTGCAAGGAATGTTTGTTTAATAACCTTTATAATATTCTTAGGCTACTTTCTTAATTAAATATATTATTTCTTTGATTTATTTTAGCGTTTTTAGGCTGCTTGTTAGCTGACTGAAGTGTAGGCTATATATAAAAAAACAACGTGCCACCGTCACAGCCCTATTCAAAACTGAGACGATTTCACCTCAGCAGAGCTCCTCTTTCTCCTTACGGTTGTGGTATGTTTTCGACACATTATACAGACAGACAGTGTTACAAAAACTATAGAAGTAGTTTTCTCCATCTCCACTATCCAACGACCCGTACACCAGCTGTTTTGCGATCGAGCATTGGCTGCTGTGAAAGTACGCTAGCCAAAGTAGGCTTAAATATCAAACATGTTTGATATAAATCGGGGCAGCATATATATATAATGTAGAAACGGTGCTTTATGCTCAAATGTTCCAGTTTTGCGCATAAGTTAAATTCGCATTTTTGGATGGAAACACAGCTTGTGAGGTGCCGAACTCTGCTGGCATCAGTGCGGGAGAGAGACCGAATGTGTCCACTCCGCTCTGCGCTCAATTTTTTTTAAATATATATAATAACAACCAAATGTCTCTGCGTCGCGCGACACAACGAATCGATTATGAAATTCGTTGCCAACGCTTTTAGTAATCGATTTTTATCGATTTTATCGATTCGTTGTTGCAGCCCTACATCATTTTATACTGTTTATAGTATATATCATGGTAAAACGGTATATTGCAATAAGACGAATAAATAATTTGCACAGGAGACGAGGAGTTGATACTTTTATGATACATTCTTGTCCTTTTTGAAGTTTGCAGGGTCAATTTATACTTGATCTTACTTTATATTAGATGTCTTACTACATGCTTGTGTTCATGTTCTACTGCAGAAAACTTTTGCTAATTTTTTAACAGTCTAATTACACACAGGTAAGTTTTTGGTCACACTTTACTTTATGGTGTCCTTGTTACAGTGTAATTATACAGTTAAGTACTGAGTAATATTAATTAACTACATGGATTAGGGTTAGGATGAGTGCTTGTTTTAAAGGAAGTTGTATGTAATTATGCATAATGTATTGTTAAGACTATAGTACATGCATAGCTACAGGTAGTCCAAAACGCAGCTGCTGGAGTCATTACCAGGTCAAGAAAATATGATTATATTACACCAATTTTACAGTCTCTGCACTGGCTACCTATTAATTTCTGTATCAGTTACAAAACATTTCTAATTACTTATAAGGTCCTTAAAGGAATAGTTCACCCAAAAATGAACATTTGTCGTTTATCTGCTTACCCCCAGGGCATCCAGGATGTAGGTGACTTTGTTTCTTCAGTAGAACGCAAACAAAGATTTTTAACTCAACCCGTTGCAGTCTGTCAGTCATATAATGGCAGTCAATAGGAACCACGACTTTGAGAATCAAAAAAACATACACAGACAAAACCAAATTAAACCCTGTGGCCAGTGACTATACATTGAGGTCTTAACACATGAAACAATCAGTCTGTACAAGAAACTGAACAATATTTATATGATCCACTGCAATGTCCAACTGTCCTGAGCAAGTGACGAAGAGCAAGCAACCATAACTTCAGTTGATCAGGCTCAAAAGTTGGGAGTCATCATGCGCTGGCTGTCGTGAATGCACTTAAGACATTGCAGTGGATCAGAGGTAAAAAATGCTATAAATACTGTTCAGTTTCTTGCACAGACCGATTGTTTTGTGTGTTAGGACCTCAATGTATCGTCACGAGCCGCAGGGTTTAATTTAGTTTTGTCCGTGTATGTTTTTTTTACTCTCAAAGCCATGGATCCCATTCACTGCCATTATATGACTGACAGACTGCAACGGTTTGAGTTTAAAATCTTTGTTTGTGTTCTACTGAAGAAACAAAGTCACCTATATCTTGGATGCCCTGGGGGTAAGCAGATAAACATTGGGTGAACTATCCCTTTAATAGTTTATCTCCTGCATACCTAACTAGTCTTCTATCACGCTACAATCCGACTTGCTTCCTAAAGTTGCAAAACTTTGGACTTTTTGTAGTACCTAGAATAGCAAATTCCACTAAAGGAGGTAGAGCTTTTTCGCATTTGGCTCCTAAACTCTGGAACAGCCTTCCTGATGACGTTCAGGGTTCAGACACCCTCTCTCTGTTTAAAACTAGATTGAAGGAGAAGTTCACTTCTAAATTGAAAATATACCGATAATTTACTCACCCCCTTGTCATCCAAGATGTTCATGTCTTTGTTTCTTCAGTCGTAAAGAAATGATGTTTTTTGAGAAAAACATTTCAGGATTTTTCTCCATATAATGGACTATGGTGTCCGCAAGTTTGAACTGTAGTTTTTATCTAGCGAAACAATTGGTCATTTCTATAAAAAAAATTACAATTTATACCATAGAAGTCCACTATATGAAGAAAAATCCTGAAATGTTTTCCTCAAAAAAACTTTACGACTGACGAAAGAAAGACATGAACATCTTGGATGATAAGGGGCCGAGTACATTATCTATAAATTTTTGTTCTGGAAGTCAACTACTACTTGAAAGACATCTCTTTAGCCAAGCATTCACATAATGTATCTCATAATCTTGTACTTTAGCTATATCTGATTGATATTTTGCAATAAGTTAGACTGCAACATATAATCATTGCTGCAATACTGTTTACTGTCTGTTTAATTACATGTCATTAATTAACAGATTTTGTAATTAGTGTATTGTATGAATACAGTCATATGTGACCCTGGACCACAAAACCAGTCATAAGGGTCAATTTTTCAAAATTGAGATTTGTACATCATCTAAAAAATTGTTTGGACAGGATAATATTTGGCCAAGATACAACTATTTGAAACTCTTCTATTTGAGGATGCAAAAAAATGTAAATATTGAGAAATTGCCTTTAAAGTTGAAATGAATACTATTACTAATCAAAAGTTTGAACATATTTACAGTATGAAATTTACAAAATATCTTAATGGAACATGATCTTTCCTTAATATAAATAATTTTTACCAATACAATGTATTTTCGGCTATTGCTACAAATATACCCGTGCTACTTAAGACTGGCTTTGTTGTCCAGGGTCACATATCGATTTGGAACAACACATTTTTAATAACCTAACATTCATTTAAATTAATAAAATAGTCTATGCTGGGTGCATTACAGATGGACGTCCACACCTTTGTAAAGATCTTCAGATAGATTCATGGCTCTCTGCCTTCCATCCCCACATCCAAACTGTCCCTTGTGACCAAGTCTGATGTGCCTGACAGGAAATCTTGGTTTTATTACAAATGCAAGGGGGTTTCCAACGGATTCAGCCAAAACTCTCCTTCATTTGTAACAAACACTGTTCCTTATACCAACATTTGTGTCTTATATATTTCTCCATTTACTTTAGCAATAAAACATGAAAGCTCTCCAATACTTGCACACACAAACAGAGACCCTTCATTAGACTAGCCCAGTGGAATTGGGGCAGTGTGTGCAGATGGCTCATGTGTGTAGACAGGACCATTGATTTGTAAGCAGAGCTCATCTCTAATGAAGAGGGTTTCCTTCTTCATAGCCCAAGCTGATTAGATTTAGTCTAGAAAACAAGCCTTGACTTCCACAAAAGAAGATGTGGAGGAGGAGAGAGAAAGAATGAAAGAGAAAAGGTCAACAGATGAGAATAAAAAGAGAAAAGGATGCAAGCACTCTCAACGTGCTCCATCCTGTCTTCAGAGACCCAGTCAGACCGTTAGACAATGAGCCAGTGATGCACTGAGACCCACAGAGAACCAAAATACACACAATGCTAATAACCTGGAAATCACACACACATACAATATGCTGATATTGTCCAACACACTTGAAAAACTGTACTCGCACGCGCACTAGGGAGAGGACAAGACTAGAAAATAAAGCAGGGAAAGTAGGTCAGTCTCCTTTAAAGAAACATCACTTCCATCAGAGAGAACAAGTCGGCCCGTGAGTGAAAAGCTCTCTGCTGCTTACGTTTGCCAGACTGACCACTCACACACATTTTATTCAAGACAGAAATTGGAAATCTCAGCTTCTTTATAAAATGAGTTCTTGACCCTGCACACATTATCTCTGTGTAAGACACCCATGATCTGTCTACCACAAAACTCCAAAACAAACATCCAATACTGCAATATGACTGGAGAAATAAGCTATGTAATTGAAATAGAAAAATCCAACAGTGACAAAATAATTAACTTCATAATAAATGTATGGGTCAATATGTGTTTATGTGTTTAACCGATATGTGTTTATCAAGGGCGATGCCGATTATTACAGCTCAGGTAGACCGATAACCGATATTTTGAACCGATATACAGATGAAGTCAAAAGTTTACATACACCTTGCATAATCTGCAAAATGTTTATTATTTTACCAAAATCCAAATCATTTAAAATGTTCTTTTTTATTTAGTACTGACCTGAATAATTTGCTTACATACAGTCCACAAGAGAAAATAATAGTTGAATTTATAAAAAAAAATGACCCTGTTCAAAAGTTTGCATACACTTGATTCTTAATACTGTGTTGTTACCTGAATGATCCACAGCTGTGTTTTTTAGTGATAGTTGTTTATGAGTCCCTTGTTTGTCCTGAACAGTTAAACTGTCTGCTTTTCTTCAGAAAAATCCTTCAGGTCCCACAAATCATCATTTTTGTGCATTTGAACCCTTTCCAACAATGACTGTATGATTTTGAAATCCATCTTTCCACACTAAGGACAACTGAGTGACTCATATGCAACTAGTACAGAAGGTCCAAACACTCATTCTCTAGAAAGAAAACACAATTCATTAAGAGCCCAGGGTTGAAAACTTTTAGAATATGAAGATCAGGGTAAATTTAACATCTTCTGTAGCTTCTGAAGGGCAGTACTAAATGAAAAAATATGATATTTAGGCAAAATAAGAAAGACACACACATCCTCATTCTGTTCAAATGTTTACACCCCAGCTCTTAATGCATCATTTTTCCTTCTGAAGCATCAGAGAGCTTGGGATCAGTAATGCATTGTTTCACTGTAATTTCATATAATATTTCAAATAAAAATGAAATAGTGAATCACCTTCCTTATAGGCAGAAACATACTTTTTGTCCTGATTGATCCCACAAATTATAGCTCAAATTCTCTGAATCTCTATTACTGTTTCACCAGTGAGAGGCTTTCCTCTAGCAGGATGCTCCATCTGTCTGTGAAACCTGTGTGTGTGTGTGTGTGTGTGTGTGTGTGTGTGTGTGTGTGTGTGTGTGTGTTTGTACTATAATGATGATCATGATGCTAATGGCCTTGCTGGCCCTGCAGCTGTTATGAGAGAGACCCAAGAGAGAGGCTGACACACACACACACACACACACACACACACACACACACACACACACACACACACACACACACACACACACACACACACACACACACACAATGCACAGTCGTTCACATTGCTGCCACTAAATGTACACAAGGTCTATCTGAACAAAAACTTTGAGACTTTTAATCTAGTATGCCTGACAAGATCTCTCTTCTCACCAATGTCACCTTCTTAAAGAGCAGTAATTCATACTGTTATATTAGAACAAGTACATTAAACTGAGTCTGACCGCTTCCCTGAAACTGATGACACATCTGCAGTGAGCTCAGCTTCATCATGCTATCCTACAGTACATCATAATGCCACATTCCTGCCACTGGATGAAGTCAGAGTTCAGCAATTCAGTATAATGTCATTAATAATGAGTATGTATACATACGTGACCCTGGACCACAAAACCAGTCGTAAGAGTCTTTTTATTGATATGTATACATCATCTGAAAGCTGAGTGAATAAGCTTTCCATTGATGGTTTGTTTGGATAGAACAATATTTGGAGATAATCTGGAATATGAGGGTGCAAAAAAAAATCTAAATATTAAGAAAAACGCCTTTGAAATTGCCAAATGAAGTTCTTAGCAATGCATTTTGATATATTTACTGTGGGAAATTGCCCAAATATCTGTATGGAGCATGATCTTTATTTTATATCCTAATGATTTTTGTCATAAAACAAAAATAAATAAGTTTGACCCATACAATATATTGTTGGCTATTGCTACTAATATACATGCACTACTTATGACTGGTTTTGTGGTCCAGGGTCACATATGTGTGTTTATATGGAAGGTTAAAAAGTAGACTTACATCTAGCTTCAAATGACCATAAATTACACTCTTACTAAAGCAGGAAGCTGAGATTATTAAAAAAATAAATAAATAAATAAAAAAAAAAATCAGGTGCCATAATGTTTGGCCAGTAGTCATCTAACTCACTTAGTGAAAAGCAGTAAAGTGGATGCTATAGTAGGACTAATGGTGTCTTCGAGTCATGAAGTTCATATTTACGAGTTTGGAAGTCATAATTACGATGCCAGGTGCATTAAGTCACTTTGGTTGGAGCAAGATGGCAATGTAAGATTTTAGATTTTTTAACTGTACTTCTACAAAATAATGCATAAAAAATGTGCATTTTTATTCAATTGATAAAGGTGTGTAAATTGAATCATTATATATTCTATCATAATTTTACAATACTAGCTTGCGCATGAGCTAAATTCATTGAAAAAAGCACATTTACCATCAATACAGAACCTACATTTATTATGTCTGCCATGGTTTCTCAATGACACTCCCACAACTCAAAGTTCAGAGTTTCCCACTTGTAATTACAACTTTGTGGTGACATCCATGTGCATAATAACACAACGCAACCCTTCTAAATATAAAAACCAGTCAAAATAATTAAATATCTAGATCCTGTATACACACTAGACCACATAAGTGATAATGGTCACACTTCTCACTATTAACTATTGGGCTTTCGCTCAGTAAACTCCTAATTTGCTGCTTCTTAATAGTTTGTAAGGCAATTAATTTTAGTCATAAGGCAGGGTTAAGAGATCTAAAATATGGTAATGGTGAATAAGGCATGTGCTATATAAGTACTAATGAACAGCCAATATGCTAGTAATATGCATGCTAATAAACAACTTGTTCATAGTAAGAGTTGGTCTCTAAACTAAGGTGTAAGTGCAATAATATTTAACATTGATATGGCTTAATAGTACTAATTGTTCAGGTTACTTGCTCTAATTAAAATTAATTTAAAAAAAACATGTGACCCTGGACCACAAAACCAGTCATAAGGGTCAATTTTGAGATCTGAAAGCTGAATAAATAAGCTTTCCAGATACAATTATTTGAAATTTAGAAATCTAAGGTGTGCAAAAAAATCTAAATATTGACAAAATCGCCTTTAAAGTTGCTCAAATTAAGTTTTTAGCAATGAATATTACTAATCAAACATTACGTTTTGATATATTTATGGTAGGAAATTTACAAAATATCTTCATTAAACATGATCTTTACTAAAAGGAACACTCCACTTTTTTTGGAAATAGGCTCATTCTCCAACTCCCCCCGAGATAATAAGTTGAGTTTTACCGTTTTGAAATCCATTCAGCCGTTCTCCTGTTCTGGCGACATCACTTTTAGCATAGCTTAGCATAGATCATTGAATCCTATTAGACCAATAGCATTGCGTTCAAAAATGACCAATGAGTTTCGATATTTGTCCTATTTAAAACTTGACTCTTCTGTAGTTCTATCGTGTACTAAGACCAGTGGAAAATGTAAAGATGCGATTTTCTAGGCCGATAAGATTGGGAACTACACTCCCATTCCGGCGTAATAGTCAAGGAAGTTTGCTGCCGTAATATGGCCGAAGCAGGCGGAGTAATATCACACAGCACATCGCAGCACAACGTGACCAACTGCATGCACAGGGAGCGTTCCTCGTTGGAAGTTACCTAGCTGGGAACTAATTTCAGGCGCTGATATTACTGCGCCTTCTGCGTCCATATTACAGCAGCAAACTTCCTTGACTATTACGCCGGAATGGGAGTGTAGTTCCTAATCTTATCGGTCTAGAAAATCGCATCTTTACATTTTCCACCGGTCTTAGTACACAATATAACTACAGAAGAGTCAAGTTTTAAATAGGACAAATATCGAAACTCGTTGGTCATTTTTGAACACAATGCTATTGGTCTAATAGGATTCAATGATCTATGCTAAGCTATGCTAAAAGTGATATCGCCAGAACAGGAGAACGGCTGGATGGATTTCAAAACGGTAAAACTCAACTTATTAACTCGGGGGGAGTTGGAGAATGAGCCTATTTCCAAAAAAAGTGGAGTGTTCCTTTAATATCTTAATGATTTTTGGCATAGATGAAAAATCGATAATTTTGACCCATACAACGTATTTTTGGCTACTGCTACAAATATTCCCGTGCTACTTAAAACTGGTTTTGTGGTCCAGAGTCACATATCAGGATTGGATGATTATTATTAGCATTTACTCTCACAAAAAAAGCAAGTATGCCTTGGTGATAGAGAGACAGTGCCCATTTAAATAAAAAAACAGTGACTTCTGCAATGATTTTTCAAAGTTGCAACGATTATTGGAGTATGTTTCAGAAGAAAATACTATTTCAGTTTTTCTACTTCAAAAATCCACATTTAATTCAATGTGTTACTTGCTTTTTCCTTTCCTTTAATTGTGAAAATTACTATCAATTTTAAAAATTATTATTTCTACACCAAAATTATTTTCAGTGTATTTACAAACAAACAACGTGAATTATCATAATGTGTTAAATCTTGCTATTCAAATGGTCTTCTTGTATTTATAAGAGATGTGTGGGAATGTAATTTCTTCAATCAAAAATAAAACCAGTTGTACCTGACAATCATTAGGTTAAAACCTAATCATACAGTACATGCTGTAATGTACAACCTTTACCTACAACTTATTACTGTCACTCCCACTAACCTTTCACTATAGTTTGCCTCTTGTTCCAGGTCACTGAGATGAATTCAGCTAATGTTTGGATTTGAAAGCATGTGCAGCGTAATGGGCATGGATCAAGCGGGCCTGTTTTGCATCATGGCATGGCAGTGGAGAGTCTGGAAGTGATTATGCCACAGGGTACGGAACAATGGCTGGCTGTTCACCTTGATGAGCTGGTTTGGACAGTACACTGATACAAACAAGCAACGTGGACAGAAAAAAATGTGTTAGGAGGGTCCTCTTTTGCAGGTGGTGTGTACACGGAGAGGTTTGTGTAGCTTGGCGTCTAAAGGAAAACCTTCTGGCATGCCAAGAAAAGCAAACAAAAAGCAGATCGCATGGACTTGAATTTCGCAACTTGACACTGTTCTTTGTGGCTTAACAGTGACTGAGGAAATCTGCTCAGAGGATCAGTGCGCACGATTCCCGAGCGGTCCGGTGTTTCTAAGTCAGCATTCCAGACCTCAGCCGCATGCGTTGGGAGGTGCGCAACAGCACTAAAGTGCACTTTACCGCTCATAAACACCGGGATGACTGCTGCACTACTGGGGGTGGTGACACAGCAAAGTCATTTTTTAACTCCTCCATCTAAACACACAGCCTGCTGCTTTATAAACACAGTAGCATTGAAACAACACCATGTTAATAATCACTGGCAGGATACCACACTTTTTGACCAATGAATTGACATGGCTTTTCCGATCGTCAGTTATTAATAAATGTGACCCTGGACCACAAAACCAGTCA
The DNA here is from genome assembly GCF_049309525.1 of Garra rufa. Classification (NCBI taxonomy): domain Eukaryota; kingdom Metazoa; phylum Chordata; class Actinopteri; order Cypriniformes; family Cyprinidae; genus Garra; species Garra rufa. The sequence continues at coordinate 2,320,748 of NC_133371.1, read as the reverse complement.
TAAGGGTCAAAAAATTGAGATAAATCATCTGAAAGTTGAATAAATAAACTTTACATTGATGTATGGTTTGTTAGGATAGGACAACATTTGGCAGAGAAACAACTATTTGAATATCTGGAATCTGAGGGTGCAAAAAAATCAAAATATTGAGAAAATCGCCTTTAAAGTTGTCCAAATTAAGTTCTTAGAAATGCATATTAATAATCAAAAAATAAGTTTTAATATATTCCCAGAAGGATATTTACAAAATATCTTCATGGAACATGATCTTTACTTAATATCCAAATGATTTAGACTATTGCTTCAAATACCCCCGTGCAACTGGTTTTGTGGTCCAGGGTCACAAATGTCTTAATAAATAAATGTTCATGACTTTTTCATTACTTTTTGGGGGTTTTGTAATTTTAATGGCTTTTCCAGACATGGAAATCACAATTTTAAAATTCCCTGACATTTTAAAGACTGTGGGAACTCTGAATTTGTAGCTGGTCTTGAGTTAGGACAGATATACAGGAATGAACTGGTTTTATTGTTTAAAGTATAGCTGTGTGTAAATCATGTGCAAATCAGATAGTGTGTTACTAGTTGAATACGATGAGTCTGTAAGATTATTTCAAACCCAAGGTCAGCTCTTATTGGATTTACTACGTTAAATCTAATAAGTCAGATTTACTAACTTCTTTATTCTTTTCTAGTAAATAAAACATTTAAATCTTTTTTGGAATAAACAGGTGTCCTCACAAAAAGCAATTTTTATATTTGCACATTAACTACATATAATCACTATAGAAATGTCATAACTATTTTCATAATTTCCCAATTTTAAAATGTCCTGATATTTCCATGACTGTGGGAACACTGAATGGATAACAGATCTTGAGTTTGGCCAGATATATATAACATTCTAAGCGGAACATAACTAGAATAAACCATCTTCACAATAGAATTTTCCATGGGAAGCAAAGTTAAAACACAATATTTTCAGACTTTCCATCTAAGTGGGAGCTTTGATTCACTGGCAAAAGTGACATCTGCTTCTTCAATCACACTTTACATTGCAGTGTTCATGTCACAGTACAATTACATGAGTAAGTAATGACTTAGCAATGAGCACCACACAGTGAACTCTATAATTACCATCTTGTTATTGCTATTGTAAGTCATTATTTAAACATGAAACATGGACACTCCAATGTTCAGCATTCTCAGGTTCTCATGTTCAGGTTTAAGCTTTCACACCTGATCTGTCACTGAACTAAAGCTGGTCTCTTCCTTTAAATAAATAAATAAATAAATAACATCAGACTTTGAACCTTAAATCACATAAAGCCTCCTCCTATTCACACTGACCACAGATCTGATTATACAGACCACCGTTTATAGACGCATGATGTTAGATGTACTAGAAACTACGGCTTGTTACCTGTTTGTACATATAACGACCTGGAAACAATACTAATACTGACAGTAAAGCTCATATTTCTGAGGCTGTGTGAGAGAAACCGATGGAAGGGTCGTGAATAGTCAGAGAAAATAAAATAATGACACCGTAATAAAGCCGTTTAAAGTGGTCTGTCTGACAGGAACAACGGACGATACAAATACAAAGGGTTTTATTGTCTTTTAACATGCATAATGTGCCTTACCCGAAATCATCGTCCATGGATTTGAAGAAGAATTTGTAGTTAGGCTTATTGAGGACATTTTTGAAGTCTGCGAGAGTGACGTTTTCAGCGGGAATGGGTAGTTTGATGAGGTAGGGAGTCTCCTGCTCGTCGAGGTGATAGATGATCTTGGTCTCCGCCATGGCGGGCCGCTGCTGAGGGACAGGCCGCGCGCATCAGCCCCACAGCGGCGCGCGCTTCCCGCTTCCACCGCTGAACGCTCGAGCGCGCCTCTGTCCAGTCGCAACCTCTGCGCTCCCTCTTCAGTCAGCGACAATAAAACCCAATAACAGAGTATCCTTGCGGTCGTGTGTAACACAAATCTATTTAATAGCACAATATGAAAGTGTAATAGATTTCTCCTTCCAAAACGACGCGAAGGAATCGCACAGGTCGGTCTTCTCTGGGCTCCCTATGAATACTGTTGCTTTTTCCTTTTCTCTGTCCTTTGGAAACAACTGTCGGCCGATGTGAGATAGCCCCTCCTATCGATTCACCACTGCGCTCCCTCTACAGGACGAGTTATACAAATATTATACTAGCCTGCTAGCCTATACATTTACTTATTTCTTCTCAGATCAGGGAAAGACGCATCTCAGTTACACAAGGGGAGGCGTTAAGTCGTGTAGTTGCATATTAACATCAGTTAGACCATCACGACCTTTTTGACCGCATGCACACTGAATAGATAGTTCAGTTATTTAATTGTCTTTAAACGCTTTTGAGATGTGAGGTAGCAACCCAGCAAATTTACACCTGAAAGTCATTGCTGTAACTTAACGTTACCTGAGTGAGGAGGACGGTTAGAGAACATTGGGTAATGATTAGTTCGCTGATATCGCCCTCTAGAGGATAGAACTGTTCCTGCACCGCTGTTCAACTCTGGTGCACAAGATAACATTTATCAGAATGTTTTTCTTTAACCTTTATCAGACTTGGCGTGCCTTTAATGGGGTAAAATGCCATAAAATGTGTCAAGCTGTTGTCTGGGTCAATTTTTTGCCTCAAAAGAAGCAAAATATTTAATACTTAGGCTATTTTATTGGATTCATTTTCTCTGTTTTATCATTAATATACAGTTGAGGTCAAAAGTTTACATACACCTTAAAGAATCTGCTAAATGTTAATTATTTATAAAATGCATGTTGTTTTTTATTTAGTACTGACCCGAATTAGATATTTCACATAAAATGTTTACATATAGTCCACAAGAAAAAATATTAGTTGAATTGATAAAAATGACCCTGTTCAAAAGTTTACATACGCTTGATTCTTAATACTGTGCTGTTGCCTGAAAGATCCACAGCTGTGTTTTTTGTTTGTTTGTAGTTTTTCATGAATCCCTTAACAGTTAAACTGCCTGCTGTTCTTCAGAAAAATCCTTCAGGTCCCACAAATTCTTTGGCTTTTCAAAAAAATTTCACACTGAGGACAACTGAGGGACTCATATGCAACTATTACAGAAGGTTCAAACGCTCACTGATGCTCCAGAAGGAAACATTAAGGGGGTGAAAACTTTTTGAATTTGAAGGTCAGGGCAAATTTAACTTATTTTGCCTTCTGGGTAAGTAGTTCCCTTATTAAGTATCTTCTGTAGCTTCTTAAGGGCAGTACTAAAGGGGAAAAAAGATATTTAAGCAATAAAAGAAAAATGTACACATCTTCATTCTGTTCAAAAGTTTACACCCCTGGCTCTTAATGCATTGTTTCCTTCAGAAGCATCAGTGAGTGTTTGAACCTCCTGTAATAGTTGCATATGAGTGCCTCAGTTGTCCTCAGTGTGAAAAGATGGATCTCAAAATCATACAGCCATTGTTGGAAAGGGTTCAAATACACAGAAATGCTAAAAAACCAAAGAAATTGTGGGACCTGAAAGATCTGAAGAACAGCTAGCAGTATATCTGTTCACTAGAAACAAGGGACTCATGAACAACTATCACTACTGCCTCCAAGAGGCTACAGAAGATACTTGTGTTTCCCAGAAGACAAAATAAGTCCCAATTCTAAAATTCAAAAAGTTTTCACCCCCAGCTCTTAATGCATGTTTTTTTCTTTCTGAGACATTAGTGAGCATTTGAACCTTCTGTAATAGTTGCATACGAGTCCCTCAGTTGTCCTTAGTGTCAAAAAAGGATCTCAAAATCATACAGTCATTGTTTGGAAAGGGTACAAAAAACAGGCTGAAAAACCAAATATTTTGTGGGACCTGAAGGGGATTTTTCTGAAGAACAGTGGGCAGTTTAACTGTTCAGGACAAACAAGAGACTCATGAACAACTATCACTAAACAAAAAACAGCCGTGGATCATTCAGGTAACAACACAGTATTAAGAATCCAGTGTATGTAAACTTTTGAACAGGGTCATTTTTATAAATGCAACTATTATTTTCTCTTGTGGACTATATGTAAACGTATTTTATGTGAAATATCTTATTCAGGTCAGTACTAAATAAAGAATAACATGCAATTTTATACACAAATCGTGCTGTTTATATCGCCTACTTAGGTTCTTTTCAGGCCATCCCAAACACTTCGGACAACGAATAGCTCCGCCCATTTTTATGATTGGCACGATTTTACAGTTAATTAATTAGAGTACAGAACTTTGCAAATAACAGTTGGCTAAAGACAATACTGAAGAGACTGAGCCATGAACAAACATTTACAAAGACTAGAGGATAAGAAAGTTTTGACAGTAAAACGGCCCGCCCTTTACTCCCAGTGTGGACGAACAAAAATACAGGCCCATCTGTCTCACTGACAAAAGGTAAGCAATCGTTTTTATTGACAAATTTGAAATGTATGTAAATATTTTCTGATAATCAAAGTTAAAGTTTGCCAATTATAGTCCGAATGTAACATTTTTTGCATAGTAACCATAATTTAGTATATATTAACCACATGTGAAACAATACCAGTGTTACCATTTTATCTACAACAATGATGTTTGCAAAGGTAAAGAAATAGTATCTACTAATATTGTTGTTGTAATAAAATTAACATCTACAACTCAGTTCCATAGTTGCTGAGTTGTACCTAAAGAAAAACCCTTATAAATGTCTAACAATGGCCTGAAGGGTTCGCATGGCTGAAACCGCATATCAGGGCACACACAGACAGGATCAGTAACACATTTACTCATTAAGGTAGACAGCATTAGATGAGGGTGGAAAACAACCCCTTTTATTGTTGGCTGTGCAGTGTTTAAGCTTCCAATCAACAAAAGCTAGGATTCTACATGTTAGAGAAACTTGCTGATGAGCGTCTGTCATATATGCAAGGTGGTAAAATCCAAGGTAGAAACCTCAGACACGACAAACAAAGTGCTCTCTGATGTCTTTATTACCTGTAAAACTGAACCTGTCTTCCACTGTGCTTGTAGTTAAGGCCACTGATGATCAGCTTGGACCCATCCACCTATAACCCCACCCTGAACACCCACCACACTCACTGCATTCGCACAAATCATAATCGGTTCCCTTCTCTTCAAAATTCACTAATTTGAGGGGAAATTTGCCTATGGTAAAATAAAAAAAGGGAGTGAAATGCATTATTTAAAAAGAAAAAAAATCATCACAGCATCTCAATTCCTGAAAACAACCTCTCACACAATGCAAGTAGGACAATATTCACCAATGTCGTCCTAGTATGGCTCAAATAACAAATTCAGGCTGTTCAAATGAACAGCAAAGTTGAAAACACCCACAGTGTTGAAAGGTTTAAAAGGCACTAACATGGCTCCACTTCTTCTGTCTTGTATACCTGAGGCTTACTGCTGAGTGGTTAGCACCAGGAAAGAGAAGCTTGAGAAAGACAGATTCCAGTTTAAACGATCCATTCATCACAGAAAGGCTGAGAGTGTGTGGAATCTGTAGGGTCTTCATTAGGCCATGATCAGATTTGCACAATGAGTATAGGCTGTGTGTATTCACGCCAGTTATCAAACACTGTCCAGGAAGGCGATTCGTCCGGGATTGGTCCTCCACATCTGCGTAGCTAGCAAAAGGAACGTCTCTGAAATCTTGTTATATCCTCCAATTGATTTCTCAGGTGTATTGGAGAACAGATGCAAAAACACAACATATGAGATGATGTGCATAGGCTGGAGGAACATATGCAAAACACCCACAAAAGACACACATCCACACACTCAAAAAGGTAATGGCTAACAGATGGCAGCCAGTATCTTTGATACTGACATACCCCTATCCATATGCACACACACACACACACACACACACACACACACGCAGGTCATGGCAATAACCATCGCAAACATTTGTCCTCCACTTTGTTCCACAGCCCTGAGCAGCTTTATGTTTAGCTTATGAAAATCAGTGTCTGCCTTTTTAAATAGACATCCCAGTGTTGGTGAGAGTGTGTACACCCATCAGCGCTGGCTTCCCACAATGCATTGCAATGGTCCAGTCTGAGCCAAGGAGTTCAATTCTTGTCCTGCCCTTCTGGGCCTTTTCACCCCAGACCTTATGCTTCTCCACAGAAGTTTTGATCTTATGCGGACACGTTGACGTCTCGCAAGGCGATGGTCCCGTTGGCAGGGGGGTCTGTAGGTGAGGAAGGGGCAGAGGGTGGTGATGTGAGCAGAGATGGAGCTGTGCTGGTGTTGAGGGCGCTGCTTTGGAACAGTATCTGCTGAAGTGTCCTCCGTAGATTTGGGTGCAAACGGGCCTGAGTTTGATAAAATACCTCCACAGCAAAACACTTCATCACCCCTCCGCACAGATCCTCATACAGGGGCACTGTGTACATCCGTGAGGTCTACAAAGGAAAATGGAAGAGGAAAGTTAATAGATAAACCATCGCTAAAACAGACCAGATGAAACATTTATTTTCTAGAAATACAATGCCCTAGTCTTCATCAAAATGCCTGAGTGAAAGTAGTGACAAAAATCCAACCGCATGTACTATTCACTCTATATATATCACACAATATAACTCTGACAAGCATCCTAATATAATTGCGTTTATAAAAGAAAAATCTAAAATTACAAGAATAAAGTTGAAATTACGAGAATAAAGTCAAAAATTTTCGAGAATAAAGTTTAAATTACTTTGAGAATAAAGTCAAAATCACTTTGAGAATAAAGTCAAAATTGCAAGAGTAAAGTCGAAATGTTTAGAAAATAAAGTCAAAATTACTAGAATAAAGTTGAATTACTTTGAGAATGTGTTTAAAAAAAAGTCAAAACAGTTCGAGAATAAAGTTGAAATTACGAGAATAAAAGTTGAAATTACTTTGAGAATAAGGTCGAAATGTTTCGAAAATTAGGTCGAAATGTTTTGAGAATAAGGTTAAAATGTATCGAGAATAAAATCGAAATTACGAGAATAAAGTCAAAACTACTTTGAGCTTAAAGTCGAAATTACTTGGAGAATATGTTTTGAGAATAAGGTTGAAATGTTAAGAGAATAAAGTCGAAATGTTTCAAAAATAAAGTCGAAATTACTTTGAGAATATGTTTTGAGAATAAAGTCAAAATGTTTCGAAGATAAAAGTAAAAATTGCAAGAATAAAGTCAAAACTTTTCGAAAAAAATGTCAAAATTACTTCGAGTTTAAAGGCGAAATTACTTTGCGAATATGTTTTGAGAATAAGGTTGAAATGTTTCGAGAATAAAATCGAAATAACTTTGAGAATAAAGTTGAAATTACGAGAATAAAAGTTGAAATTACTTTGAGAATAATGTTGAAATAAGGTCGAAATGTTTCGAAAATAAGGTCGAAATGTTTTGAGAATAAGGTTAAAATGTATCGAGAATAAAATCGAAATTACGAGAATAAAGTCAAAACTACTTTGAGCTTAAAGTCGAAATTACTTGGAGAATATGTTTTGAGAATAAGGTTGAAATGTTAAGAGAATAAAGTAGAAATGTTTCAAAAATAAAGTCGAAATTACTTTGAGAATATGTTTTGAGAATAAAGTCAAAATGTTTCGAAGATAAAAGTAAAAATTGCAAGAATAAAGTCAAAACTTTTCGAAAATGTCAAAATTACTTTGAGAATAAAGTCGAAATTGCAAGAGTAGAGTCGAAATGTTTAGAAAATAAAGTCAAAATTACTAGAATAAAGTTGAATTACTTTGAGAATGTGTTTAAAAAAAAGTCAAAACAGTTCGAGAATAATGTTGAAATTAGGTCGAAATGTTTTGAGAATAAGGTTAAAATGTATCGAGAATAAAATCGAAATTACGAGAATAAAGTCAAAACTACTTTGAGCTTAAAGTCGAAATTACTTTGAGAATATGTTTTGAGAATAAAGTCAAAATGTTTCGAAGATAAAAGTAAAAATTGCAAGAATAAAGTCAAAACTACTTTGAGCTTAAAGTCGAAATTACTTTGAGAATATATTTTTCGAGAATAAGGTTGAAATGTTTCGAGAATACAGTCGAAATTACGAGAATAAAGTCAAAATTACTTCGAGCTTAAAGTCGAAATTACTTTGAGAATATGTTTTGAGAATAAAGTCAAAATGTTTCGAAGATAAAAGTAAAAATTGCAAGAATAAAGTCAAAACTTTTCGAAAATAATGTCAAAATTACTTCGAGTTTAAAGGCGAAATTACTTTGAGAATATGTTTTGAGAATAAGGTTGAAATGTTTCGAGAATAAAATCGAAATAACTTTGAGAATAAAGTTGAAATTACTTTGAGAATATGTTTTGAGAATAAAGTCAAAATGTTTCGAAGATAAAAGTAAAAATTGCAAGAATAAAGTCAAAACTTTTCGAAAATAATGTCAAAATTACTTCGAGTTTAAAGGCGAAATTACTTTGAGAATATGTTTTGAGAATAAGGTTGAAATGTTTCGAGAATAAAATCGAAATAACTTTGAGAATAAAGTTGAAATTACTTTGAGAATATGTTTTGAGAATAAAGTCAAAATGTTTCGAAGATAAAAGTAAAAATTGCAAGAATAAAGTCAAAACTTTTCGAAAATAATGTCAAAATTACTTTGAGAATAAAGTCGAAATTACTTTGAGAATATATTTTTCGAGAATAAGGTTGAAATGTTTCGAGAATACAGTCGAAATTACGAGAATAAAGTCAAAATTACTTCGAGCTTAAAGGCGAAATTACTTTGAGAATATGTTTCGAGAATAAAGTCGAAATGTTTAGAAGATAAAGTAAAGATGCAAGAATAAAGTTGAAATTATTTAGTTAAATCTTAGCAATTAAATTTATAATATTTTGAGAGTATAGCCTGCGCATGCAAATGGCCTGGATTGGGAGCACCAGGAGAAATTGCCAGGCCACCGAAATCACAGGGACAGTATGCTTGGAAATAACACTTCACATCTTCGATTGCATTCATTAGGCCTATTTGTAATGCACCAGCCACCCAATAATAGCAATAAGCTTTGTGCTTTTGGTACTTTTAATGTAAAATTCAAAATCTGTCATTTTTATAGCAAAATACAAACAATGTGTCCTGTAACAATGTTCAGTGCTCTTTAATGTGGCGGGACAGATCGCTGTATTCATGTGAATCAATTGTCTTTTCAATTACAATGAGACATTTGTTTCATTAAATTATACTGTTTTCTTTGTGAAAATTCCACCACCTTCTCTACAAAAACATATGTGGCATCCAATCTTTCATTCCTTACATGTATTTAATTAAAAACAACAATAAAACGTTCTAAAGGTTGAAGTGGACTCCAACTCATTAACATAAGTTACTGTATACTGTCGTCTTTTTGAGGTATATAAAGTTCATTTCATTCATTTAATGAAACAAATATCTCATAGTAGTTGGAAAGATGACTGATTCACATTCCGCTTGAGGCGAATACGCCACATTAAAGAGCATTAAAAACACATTATTGTCATAGACATATTGAACTAGACTAGAAATTCATTCTTTGCAATTACAAGATTAAAGTTAAGTAAATTCCAACCCTACTGCTCATGCATTTTGACTATTCTCAAAATATTTCATCTTTATTCTCATCATTTCGACATTATTCTCGAAATATTATGACTTTAATCTCCTAATTTAGTTTTTTTTTTTTTTTTTTTTAAACGTGGCACTAAATTGCCAATCAAAAGTTAGAGTTAGAATTATGTTTTATATCTTTACTTTGGAGGTTTATTTTATACATTTCAAATTGTTTGCCATGTATGACAGGTTATGGTAACATGAATAAACTTATTACAGTCTCTTAGGATGAAACGTAACCATCCTTGACATAATACACTTTAGAAAACAGTAATCAAAACAACAAGTTTTTGATGAAACAAATAAAACCAGCCAAACTGGTTCTGATCTAGCACATTTCTGTACAGCTCTTTAAAGAGACATGACATCATAAGCAGTCAATAGTCGAAGACTAGCCGAGAGTGTTTATTAGAAACACTGGAATGTGGATGCCCTTTAAGGAAATCTCAGTTTATGCAGAGTGGAGGGGCGAGTGAGAAATGGAGCGTGCCAGGCACTAACTCACTGAATTACACCCTTTTATAAACCAGACTGTCCCTAGCTTCATAGTATTTGTGCCCTATAAACACAAGATACTGATTTGCTTTAACTCAGCTTACTATATCTTCAGACCACACAAAAGGTTCTTACAATCAATATGGAGATGCTTACAGCTAGTTACAAAAGGCACTTGATTCACAAAAACTCACATGTTTATGCAAGAAGCTGCGAACTCGGGGCAGATCAGGATAAAAGCTGTTCCGCACTACGATCTGCAGCCATCGAATCTGTACTTCAGCGTTCATGCCGTCCAACAACGCAGAGTAGCAGCTTGACAAAAGACTCATCACCTCTGAAAGGCCAGAGAAGATATGTCAAACATCAAAGCAAAGGGGATACTGAAATGAAATGGAAGTCGATAAATTGAGATTCTTAAAACCTTGAGACAGAGGTGAGCGGTCTAGAAGTCGGTCCAGGAAGAGGACGGTCTGAAAGGTGCTCCAGGAGGAGAGGTCAAATGTAGAGATCAGTTGAGGGTCAGGGGCATCCAAGCCCCAAAGATCACACAGGTGCTGAACGGGACCAGTTAGGGCTCTACCCGCCGAGAGATCTGGTTCACATAACGGAGGACCACAGCCATTTAACCATCGCTCGAATTCCAGACCTGAGCAAGAGGGGAAGGAAGAAGGAGGGTAAGAAGTGTCACATTTCTGTTTATTTAGCCTCCATCTCTAGCACCGCTAATGTTGCTTTGACCCCTCACTGGGTGTTATGACTGGCTCAACAGGGAAATTCCTAACTGAGGACAAATGGAGCGAAGTGAGATGAGTAACTATAAGTGTCTCTCTGTGTTAATCATCAGCTCTGACAGTTGTCACAACTCACCCTCTCGTTGAGCAACGCAGCTCTCTTTCAGCTCAGGGAAAAAGCCAAGGAAGAAGTCCAACAGATCCTGAGCGATTACGCTGCTAAATCTGAACTTCTCAATGTAGGCCTGCACAATGATGGAAACATTCAGAAACTACATGTGTGGACTATGCCATATACAGATAGGAAAAAATTTGATCCCCTGCTGATTTTGTAAGTTTGCCAACTGACAACTTTCCAAGAAATTATCAGTGTATAATTTTAATAGTAGGTTTATTTACAATATTAAAAAATTGTCCTACTCTTCTTTGCAAATCCTCTCCAAGTCACTAAGGTTTCGAAGCGAACATTTGGCAACTCAAACCTTCTGCTCCCTCCACAAATTTTCTATGAGATTAAGGTCTGGAGACTGGCTAGGCCACTCCTGGACCTTAATGTGCTTCTTGAGTACTCCTTTGTTGCTTTGGCTGTGTGTTTTTGGGTCATTGTCATGCTGCAATACCAATCCACGACCCATTTTCAATGCCCTGGCTGAGGTTCCCATGCAAGATTTGACAGTACATGGCCCAGTCCATCGTCCCTTTGATGCGGTGCAGTTGTCCTGTCCCCCTTAGCAGAGAACACCCCCAAAGCATAATGTTTCCATCTCCATGTTTAACGGTGGGGATTGTGTTCTTGGGGTCATAGGCAGCATTCCTCCTTCCCCAAACACGGCGAGTTGAGTTGATGCCAAAGAGCTTGATTTTGGTCTCATCTGAGCACAGTTTTTTCACCCAGTTCACCTATTAATCATTTAGATGTTCATTGGGCCTGTACATGTGCTTTCTTGAGCTGGGGACCTTGTGGGTGCTGCAGGATTTCAGTCCTTCACGGCGTAGTGTGTTACCAATTGTTCTCTTGGTGACTATGGTCCCAACTGCCTTGAGATCACTGACAAGATCCTCCCGTGTAGTTTTGGGCTGATGTAGTTTGTCCCTGACATCCTTGGACAGTTCTTTGGTCTTAGCCATGGTGGAGAGTTTGGAATCTGATTGATTGATTGCTTCTGTGGACAAGTGTCTTTTATGCAGGTAACAAGCTGAGATTCATCATTCAGCAGAATCTCAGCTCTTTACCTGTATAAAGATACCTGGGAGCAAGAAATCTTGCTGATGGATAGGGGATCAAAAACTTATTTGACTACCATTAAAATTATACACTGATCATTTCTTTGTCAATTCATGTATATGTGTGGCGAATGCCATGTTTCTCACCCTAAGAAAGCTATCAAATCTCTTGATGTCTCCACACAGCTGTGAGAGGTAAGATACAAAGCAGAACCCTTTCTCATAGGTGAACAGATTCATTAGACTGCTGGGGTTTACACCTTTGGAGAAAGAGAAGGAAAATGGATAACATGGTACATTGACCCTTGAATCATGGGTCTGACACTTCACAAGTACATCATAAATATTCAAGCACATTTTCCAGACAGGTTGAACTTTGCAAATGCGGAATTTCCTTGCTTCTGTCTTTCTAAAATCTGAGTAACAAGATGCATTTACCACACAGCTATTTCAGGTGTACGGAAAAAGCACCATGCGCCAAAACCCAAGGTCTCTTTCAGACTGATACAAAAGCTGGTTTATATTGTTAAAAAGGCTGTACCTGGCTCAAATTTGGCCTGCAGCTTACTGACAGGATTGTTGTCTCCAAGAAGACGCATCTGTCTGTGAAGAGCATCTAGACGGAACACTGTCTCAAGACAAGTGAAGGATTCACCTGAATGAGAAAATTGAAGATATATATATATAAATATATATATAAAGAGAGCATTGTGAGAAGTGAACAAGCCTCTGCACACTGAGATTTGCAAAGGCAAACACTCCCATATCACTGGGATCATTCTACACAAGTATAAATCTTGGTGGAATGTATACATAAACATTTGTAAAAGGCCTACATGGTCATGCTTCTATGTTTGGATATGTGTGAGGATGTGTATACCATAGGCCTCTGTGGTAATGCGCCTCTGTGCATAAGTGGCCAGACCCTCACTGAGCCACATCTCTTCCCAGGTAGCATTGGTGACCGCATTTCCAAACCAGCCGTGAGCAATCTCATGGATGACATCAATCAGCAGAAACTCCTGACTCTCCAGTATGGAGGATATTATGAAAGTAAGACAGGGATTCTCCATTGCAACGATGGGGAATGAAGGAGGAAGGAACACTATGTCGTACCTGTAATGGAAGAGACAGGTTAATGCCAAAAGTTGAGGCTTGATGCGACAGAGATTAATATGACTGAGAAGTACAGAACTGACCTTCCCCATACATAAGGCCCAAAAAGCCCCTCTGCCACATTAAGCCAGCGCTCCACACTGCCGCCCAGTTTACTGACTGCACATGTCAGGATGCAGGGCTCTGCCCACACACGACTCCTAAAAGCAGAATGTGGCTGAGGTAAAGCAATTAAACACTAATAAGAACAGTGCACATAACTTACAATTACCTACAACAAAGAGCTATGCTAGATATTACTTGTTTGGGTTCAGATATAGCTGATGAACCAACATAGCCATGCTGTGTGCAAGCACAACTTAGATTGTCAACCAGCATGGTTTTTCTGAGAACCTTGTTGACCAAGGTAGCACATTCATACTGCTAAAGATAGACAACTGATGCGGTCTTCCCAGCAGTGGTTAAGCAACCTATTTGAAACAAACCTGCACATGCGTATCCTAGACTGAGTATCAGTATATCACTGTTCAAAACAACATACAGGTCAAAAGTTTACATACACCTTGCAGAATCTGCAAAATGTTAATTATTGTATTAAAATATGAGGGATCATACAAAATGCATGTTATTCTTTATTTAGTACTGACCTGAATAAGATATTTCACATAAGATGCTTACACACAGTCCACAAGAGAAAATAATAGTTACATTTTTAAAATTGAATCTGTTCAAAAGTTTACATCCCCTTGATTCTTAACACTGTGCTGTTACCTAAATGATCCACAGCTGGGGTTTTTTGCTTAGTGATAGTTGTTCGTGAGTCCCTTGTTTGTCCTGAACAGTTAAACTGCCCATGTTTTTCAGAAAAATCCTTCAGGTCCCACAAATTCTGTTGTTGTTGTTGTTGTTTTTTTCAGCATTTTTGTGCTTTTGAACTCTTTCCAACAATGACTGTGTGATTTTTAGATCCATCTTTTCACAGTGAGGACAGCTATTACAGAAGGTTCAAACACAATGCTTTAAAAGCAAGGGGTGTAAACCTTTGAACAGAATGAACATTTCTTTTATTTTGCCTAAATATCTGTTTGTTTGTTTTTTGTATCAGGGTAAAGATAAGGGTAAATTTAACTCTTTTGGGAAACATGTAGATGCTAAGTAGCTTCTGAAGGGAAGTACTAAATGAAAAAAAATATGATATTTAGGCATAATAAGAAAAAATGTAGGCCTACACATCTTTATTCTGTTCAAAAGTTTACACCCCTAACTCTTAATGCTTTGTTTTTCCTTTCTTTAGCATCAGTGAGTGTTTGAACCTTCCGTAATAGTTGCATATGAGTCCCTCAGTTGTCCCCAGTGTGATAATAGTTGCATATCTTTTATGTGAAATATCTTATTCAGGTCAGTACTAAATAAAAAATATCCCTCTTATTTTGGTAAAATAATTAACATTTTGCAGATTCTGTGAGGTGTATGTAAACCTACGACCTCAACCGTATGCTGGTATGAAACTATTCTGTTTTTTTCAGCAGGGATATTCCATCCGTACTTACCTGGGCCCAATGTCTGCATGCTGTAGGTCTCCTGCCACCAGAGCAACCAAGTAGGCTGGGACAGGGTACTCCATGGAGAACTGGAAAACCCTGTCCTGTTTAGAGTAAGCACTTCTTGAGGCACTCATCAACACTGTAACACCCTCTGGTACCTGCAGCGCATAAACATACACAATCACAAACAGCAGAAACTCTGAGAAGTATGTACAATAAACATGATCTAAAACCAGAAAACAAATCTCAATGATCTGAACAGCTTAGAAAGACTTACCCTGACAGTGGCAGAGTAGGTGCTTTTGACGGCTGGCGTGTCAAAACAGGGAAAAAACGACCGGTTGCAAACCGAGTGACCCTGAGTGAAGACCAACGGACGGGTTTGTCCGCATGTCAACTCTGCATCCAGCCACCAAATCTGATGAAGGAACAAGGGAACAATGAGGTGAGGGAGTACCTTTCTATAAAGAATCAATACAGATTTACACAACAAGGTTTGGGTTGCATAGTTAATAGATAGCACTAAATAGCATTAAAGCAGTGTCATTTGATTTATTTCACCTGCAGTGTTACAAGTGAAGCAGTTGTGAATCCAAATGTCAAGTTAAATAGTTAGTTGACCCAAAAATGAAAATTCTGTCATTAATTACTCACGCTCATGTCGATCCAAACCTGTAAGTCCTTCGTTTATCTTTAGAACACAATTTAGATTTTTTTGATGAAATCCGAGAGCATCCATAGAGCAAGGGTCTTAACATGGTCAAGACAGGGAAACGTAGTATAGACTTTGGTTAAAATAGTCCATGTGATATCATTGGTTTAACTGTAATGCTATGAAGCAACTAGAATACTTTTTGTGCACAAAGAAAACAAAAATAAATCTGCATGTAACAATTTCTTCTCTTCCGGGACAGTCCTCCACCATTACGGAGAGTACCATGATGTAGAACACGCATTAGTTTTTACGTACAGAAAAAGCACGCATGTGTGTCGTGGTACTCTCCCTAACGGCAACATCCTTTCTACATTTCTGTGCCTTGACTATGGTAGGACCCTTGCTGTTTTTATAGAGGAAGCATTTAATATCTTAAATGTGTTCTAAAGATAAACAAGAATCTTGCAGGTTTGGAACGACATGAGGGTGAGTAATTAATGACAGAATTTTCATTTTTGGGCGAACTATCCCTGACATATTGAGCTTACAGAGCTGTCACTTGAGCCGTGTTGATTTTGGTATTTAATGTTTTTATGCTCAGAAATTTGCTCTCTGTGCTGTCTGTTGTTCAATTTATTATGAATTCTGCTGATGTCAAGTGTTTGCCAAGGCCATGTTATCTAGCTGGCTATTATAGATGAGGTTTTGATGGGAATTGTGATAATGAATTGTTTTGGAAGCATCACTGAGAATGATGTTTGGCTTTGCTGGGTTGAAAAAGACTTCATAGTTGTCATGCTGATACAATATAGCCGTTTAGTTTCTGGCCATTACTGCCATATATAATTATTACCATTTTATGAAGAAAACAAATGAAAAATATAAATGTTATTTCTGGCGCAATAAAATATTTAAATGCTTTGTTGTTAGAGTGCATTCAAATTAGGGCTGCAACAACTAATGGATAAAATGAAAATCATCGACAACGATTCTCATAATCGATTAATCAGGTCGCCCACAGTGCACATACAACTTCAAATTACAGCACTGAATGATGCATTTCTATGGACAAAATGCATCTAAAATAGTGTAGGAAACACAATGAGATGCTGCAGGAGATCCAAGCTGCCCAAAACATGATCATTCCTTATTTTAAACTTTAAGCTAATAGCGTGAAAAGCAACCTGTGAGGCGCTTTAACAGATTTGTTTGCATCCTCAGCATGAAAACTTTAAGTTTACGGTCATTTCCTTATCTGTAAATGTCACAAATTCACAAAAGCATTTCCATTTTTGCATAAAAGTCCATCCTGACAGTCTGTGTTGTTTAAATCTTTACTGAATGAGCGTGTCAGACAGCCGGGGCACAGAGAGGGAGACAAATAATACTCAGCACAAAAACATTCATTGTGCTGAAATATGTCATTGAATGTTAAATTTAGGTTTAAAAGAAAACATGTAGTGCACATATTTATGGAGAGTAGGAACTGTAAAGGGATAACCGTGTGTAATTATCTGATATATAAATATGAGATGCTTCATAGCTGCCTTTTATTTATAGAAATTACAGTAAATGTGACTTTGAGCAAAGTGTTCCTGCAGAACATTCTTCTCACCTGTTGGTTAACACTTAGTTGGTTTTTATTCATCTTTATTATCTGTATTATGCTATTCTTTTTATTTTTAATGCACAGATAAAACAAATTTATGTAAGGCGTTTAACAAATGATGTAAGGTTTAATCACCAAAACATTATAGGTGATTACCAAAATCATTTTTTAGCTTTCTGTATTGGTTAGTCCTCCAATATGCAATATGCAATAAGCTTTTTAGTAACAGTAGGCTATTTTTAATGCTATAATTATTGAGGTTATCTATGAAAAAATAGTTAAGTGCTTTATAGTGTTTTTCTTCGGATATTTGTCTTTTCTCTTTATTACGACCAGTGGTCTAATAATTAAGCACTGTTTTCAAGGACATTGGGCAGGATGTGGTATATTGTAATTTTGTCAATAAAAGAAAATTGGGATTTAAGCCAATTAATCGACTAATTGAAAAAAAATAATCGACAAACTAATCGAATAATCAAAATAATCAAAATAATCATTAGTTGCCCTAATTCAAATCATTAAATCAGTCAAAAGAGCACAAAAGGAATTTTCAAAAATGAAACCTCTGCACATGGGCAATAAGATATACAGGTTACAGTGTAAATAACACTAAACAGGTTTTTTTGTAATCAACACATATATACATACATATACATATATATATATATATATATATATATATATATATGAAACCTGTTTAACACAGCCCACCTTGCAGTAATTACCTCTTGCAGTCATAATCATGACCTGGATAGCTAGTTATCTACTTAAGGGGACACTACACTGAGGTCATTCTTATCAGTAAAACTCAGACGCTCCAGTACTCACTGTTTTCTATCCTTGTACGCGTCTAATAAATAAATAGGGTGATCCCACTAGCATGTTACAATCCCGTGTCCCACAGGACCCCTTTAATCTGGCAAAACAAAAGCGTAAGAGCGAACGTGGCAAAAAGGAGCAGAGCTGGTTAACAACATTAAAGCTTCACCGCCGGGATATTTTTAGTGGATATTGACTCTGTGTACAATAGTCCTGTGCAACAAAGTTATTATTAGCGTGTATCGGGGACAGTTCGTCAGCTGTCACCGTGTTGACCTTACCGCAGGGCCGTCTGTGGTAGTGTAGCGGATGGTGACACGGAAAGCCCGGTGCGGCCGGATCACCGCGGCCGGGAGGCTGATGTTCAGAGAGGATCCGTAATCGGTGAACGGTTCGACTCGGTAGGTGAGCGACAAAAACACGTCAGGGGCACCGGACGCGCCGGGCACCTTGCAGTCCACGGAATGAATTAGTAACGAAGGATGCGTGTCCAGAATGAGGGATTGGACGCCGGGCTGGACGGGCGTGAGCTCCAGAACCTGCCATCCCGTCATCCTCTTGACGGCGAAGTTCAGGTGGAGGTCCAGATGGAAATGTCGGAGTTTAAAGCTGTGGAAGTTGGACGCCGACGCGACGTCCACCAGGCGACAGTGTGCCAGACTCCGGCCGCCCTCGCAGGACTTACCGGGCACGGTCAGCACTTTCCGACAGCAACACAGCGTCGGCCGCTGCAGCTCGGCCATCGTAAAGTTTGGCGAAGAAATACACGATACCGTGACGACAGCGTCAAACTTTAAAAGCGGCGATCGCACACGGCGGTCTTCGGAGTCGAGCTCGGCGGAAGATAGATGAACAGGCGGTCGAGTTAGTTACATTGTTGCTGGAGTTAAAGGGGCGGTCGAGGCTGGACACTCAGCTGAGGAGGACACCGAATGCAACAAATGGCAATAAAACGACCGGGCGGGCGGTTAAAGGCATTACAACAAAACACAAGTCTACGTAAAATCCATTAGAGCCGTAGACACGACTGACTTCAGCCCTTCGACCTCCATCTAAATGTGTGGATGTCCCGCCGTCGAAACGGCTCCCAGTACGTCCCGAGTCCCCTCCGAAGAGATCGGTAAAAACTACCGGCAGATGTAGAAACGCATAGTCAAGCCCTGATGACCAGAAACGATCTGAGTTAAGTGACTCCCTTTGAAAACAGGAAGTAAAAACTGGGGAGGAAATCACTTCGAGATGGGAAAGTTTTCGAGCTGCAGGGGGGCGCTGCGGAGTCGCAACAGATCTCACGATGAGGCGCAAAAACACCGTCCACTACAACATGAAAACAACACGACTGGGATATACACTGGGTGTTGTTGCCTAGGGTTAAAACCTGGGCTAACCAGTAATGCACCAATGTTATTAACATTCTGGCTGTTACTGAAAAAATTCATTGTTATTTTCATGTTATAGCCAATAACTGATAAATGATGATTCTGCACTATTTTGTGCACATGAATGAATCATTCAGATGCAGTGTTACGCAGTAACTAGTTACTGTAATGTTACGTTTTACAGTAACTAGTAGTGTAACTAATTACTAATAAGATTTCAGTAATAGTATTACAGTTACTATGCATAAAACAGCTTAGTTACTTCTTTTTGGAAAATTAAACAGTTTCTTACAAACTTATGTGATTTGCTAAAAGACATAATGGAATATAATTGTATATGGGTAACAGAGAAGTTAGACAATTAAAGGAGTTCACTTTCAGAACAAAAATTTACAGATAATGTACTCACCCCCTTGTCATCCAAGATGTTCATGTCTTGATTTCTTCAGTTGTAAAGAAATGGTGTTTTTTGAGGAAAACTTTTCAGGATTTCTCTCCATACAGTGGACTTCTATGGTGCCCCCAAGTTTGAACTTCCAAAATGCAGTTTAAACGCAGCTTCAAAGGGCTCTGAATGATCCCAGCCGAGAAAGAAGGGTCTTATCTAGTGGAAAAATTGGTTATTTTATAAAAACATTTACAATTTACATACTTTTTAATCTCAAATGCTTGTCTTCCCGAGCTAGACAAGACGAGCATTTGAGATTAAAAAGTATATAATTTTTTTTTTTTTTTTTTTTTTTTAGAAAATAACCAATCGTTTTACTAGATAAGACCCTTCTCTCCTCGGCTGTGATCATTTAGAGTTCTTTGAAGCTGCATTTTGGAAGTTCAAACTCAGGGACACCGTAGAAGTCCATTATATGAAGAGAAATCCTGAAATGTTTTACTCCAAAAACATAATTTCCTTACGACTGAAGAAAGAAAGACATGAACATCATGGATGACAAGGGGGTGAGTACATTATCTGTCAATTTTTGTTCTGAAAGTGAACTACTCCTTTAATGAGATTAATACAACACTCCTGGGTCATTCTACAGAAACGTCCACTTTTCTGTCCCTAGACTTTACAGAAATATTACAATTGAAATACACATTAGGATTACAATTTTTTATATTTTAAGATGAAACAATATGTAATTTGGACAATTATACCTTCCTGAACAATCAACGTGGCATTATTATTTTCTTTTTATTATTATTAATTATATAGAATTCCAAGTACCACAAAACTGCTCATCCCCACAGCCATGTACTGAGGGAAAGTGCTTTATTTTAAGGTCAAAAACAGGATTTTTAACCATTTAAGATACAAAAGTCTATTCATAACTTTCAAATATATCTTGTAAATGGCATAACAAAACAAAATACCAAATAAAATTAAAAAAAAATATATAAAAAAAACAGTCCTCTGAAGCTGTCACTGGTGTTACCGTTTGACAAAAGGCTTTTATTTAGAAATAACAAAATCACACTGACATTACTCGACTTCGACCTTCCTATTTCCTGAAGGTCTATGAAGGCAGGCTCATGTTAAGTCTCTTTTAAATTTTCAGAAATTTCCTCATTTACAGTGCCTTGCAAAAGTATTCATACCCATTTTGTTGCAGCATTATGTTAAACTGCTTTAAATTACTTTTTTCCCACATCAATCTACATCTCATACACCATAATGACAAAGCACAAAACAGGTTTGTAACAACTTTGCAAATTTATTAGAAATAAAAAACTGAAATAAGTACATTGCATAAGTATTCATACCCTTAACTCAGTACATAGTGAAACAAAAAAAAATGAAGGGGTATGAATACTTTTGCAAGGCACTGTATCTCATGATTTCATATTAAGCTTTTAGGTGACGTCACTGGTGTGACCGACTTTATTGTTAGGGAATTGTAAAAAACTACAGTACAAATGGATAAAACTACTTAATTTAGTAAGTAAACTACGATTGACAAGATGTGGTTTGATAACTAGCAGCAGCCATTGCATGAAATTTTGCATGAAAATTGTCACTGGTTTAACCTTCCTTATGGATAAATAAATGTACAAAAATGTTAAAAAATCATTAAGCTGTCACTTATGAGTATTCATAAAGTCAAAAGGTAATCTAATAATGTGGTCTAAGTTTAAAAGTTAAAAAAGAAATACATTTTAAGGCATCTTGCCATACCAATAGTGGACGTTTCTGTAGAATGACCCTTCTACTTGAATGTCAGTCACTTGAATGTTTTTAATAACTTCTGACTGCGATCCAATGTGGATTTCGGTCAAATGATGTTGTTAGAAAGTAATAAGTAACAATATTACTTTTGAAAGGAGTAACTAGTAATGAGTAATATATTACATTCTTTGAGTAACTAGCCCAACACTGTTCAAATGTAATCTAAATGTAAAAACAGTAGAAACAAGCTTGCACAGTTAAATATCCAATATCAACAGATACCTATTGTATAAACAGTGTTGGGGGGTAATGCATTACAAGTAATGCGAGTTATGTTTTTTAATTTACAAGAAAATATCTGAATTACTTTTCCAAATAAGTAAACGCCAGTTACTTTCTTCCTCAGTTATTGATTAAAAGCTCTCCTGTCTTTATGTTGAGAGAAATCGGGAGTAAAATGTTACTTCTAGAATAAATGTGAACATGCATTAATTCATCTCACTCCCAAGAAAAAACCTGATTCAGTATTACTTAAAATTAATAATAACCAAAATGCAACTGAGACTACAGAAGATACTAACATGTTTCCCAGAAGACAAAATAAGTTAAATTTACCCTGATCTTCAAACTCAAAAATTTTAATGCACTGTGTTTCCTTCTGAAGCATCAGTGAGTGTTTGAACCTTCTGTAATAGTTGCGTATGAGTCCCTCAGTTGTCCTCAGTGTGAAGAGATGGATCTCAAAATCATACAGTCATTGTTGGAAAGGGTTCAAATACACAAAAATGATGAAAAAAAAAAAAAAAAACTACAAATTTGTGGAACCTGAAGGATTTTTCTGAAGAACAGCAGTTTAACAAAAAAAAAAAAAACTATTATTTTCTCTTGTGGACTATATGTTAATGTCTTTTATGTGAAATATCTTATCCAGGTCAGTACTAAATAAAAAATAACATGCATTTTGTATGATCCCTCTTATTTTGGTAAAATAATTAACAGTTCTGCAAATTCTGCAAGATGCATGTAAACTTTTGAATTCAGAATGAAAAAGTAGATACGACTTTGACAGTGTCTTAGATGGTTCAGGTCATATTTAGCAGGCAGGACAACTTATTTAGCATGGGCTGCCATGACATGGATTTCAATACGTTTCGATCTTTGAGCCTCAGCTGTTCAATTTGTATATACTCCCACAGGCCATATAATTCAAAACAACAATACTGCTTATCACAGCTGTGCAGATGACACCCAGATCTACCTTTATCTATGTCCATGTGACTTCAGTCCCATAGTGCCGGTGCATAAATAAAATTTACAGCTGGTTATTCCAAGCTGAACAAAGACAAAAGAGGGGCCATTATGTTTGGCCATAAAAATTAAATATCAAATGTGAATGCAGAGCTTGACTTCAACAACTGAAAATGAAGTCGGGAATCTTGGTGTCATTCTGGAATATTATTTCGAAAGCCATATAAAAGCAATAGCTAAATTGGCCTACTGCCATCTAAAACAGTACAATCAGATCCTCTGTGCACAAACAAAACCTAAAGAAGCTTATTCATGCATTCATGAGCAGCAGGGTAGATTACTGCAGTAGACTTCTTACTGCCCTTCCCTGGAGGACTATTAGACAGTTGCAGCCGCACACTGCTGCAGGCTTCTGACCAAACCCAAACCTGAGGATATTACAAGTCATTAGTTCATTATATTGGCTTCCAGTTCCATTTCAAAGTACTTGAAATTGCATAGAAACCCCTTAATAGCTGTAGACCAAAATGTCTTTCAGATACGCTGGTGAGATGACGGCGCTTAGCTCTTATGCCCTCTTCAAGCTTCTAGAAAATATCACGGTGTCCCAAATGCACAGCTGACACCCTTGGTAAATATGAGCAAAGGCGGCTGTAAAAATAAATCTTTAAAGGGTCATTGGATGCCCATTTTCCACAAGTTCATATGATTCTTTGGGGTCTTAATGAAAAGTCCCTAATATACTTTGGTTAAAAATTCTCAGTAGTAGTGTAAAAAAACACCCTTTTACTTTGTCAAAATCAGCTCATTTTATCGCATGGGCCCTTTAAATGCAAATGAGCTCTGCTCACCCCGCCCCTCTCTGCTGAGGGATTATGAGCTGTATTGTTTACTTTATTCACGTTTAGCTGCATTTAGCCGCGTTTATTAGCGAGACTTGCCAACTAGCACATTATTAAGAAAGGCCATTTGCAAAGATGCATAAAAAATACAGAAAAAAAAAACGAATTTTGTGAAATATTACTTTAATGCAAAATAGCTGTTTTCTATGTGAATATATTTTAAAATGTAATTCATTCCTGTGACACAAAGCTACATTTCTAGCATCATTACTCCGGTCTTCAGTGTCACATGATCACAAATCATTTGTGCTGCTTAATACTTTTTTTGGAACCTGCGAAACTTTTTTTCAGGATTCCTTGATCAGTAAAATTATTTAAAACAGAATGGTTTTCTAACATTATACACTACTGTTCAAAAGTTTGGGGTCAGTACATTTTTATTCTTTCTCTTTTTGAAAGAAATTAAACTTTTCTAAAGAAACATTTATTCAGCAAGGATGTGTTAAATTAATAAAAAGTGATAGCATAGATTTACATTGTTAGAAAAGATTTATTTTTGGAATGAATGTTCTTTTCAACTTGTTATTGTCATCAGAGAATCCTGAAAAAAAGAATCACAGGTTCCAAAAAAATAATAAAATTAATCATTCTAATAATAAATCAGCATATTAGAATGATTTCTGAAGGATCACGTGACACTTACAGTAAGACTGGAGTAACAACTGATGAAAATTCAGCTTTGCATCACAGGAATAAATTATATTTTACAGTATATTAAAATAAAAAAACATTATTTTATATTGTAATAACATTTTGCAATATTACTATATTTTTTCTGTATTTTTTATCAAATAAATGCAGCCTTGATGAGCATAAGATACTTCTTAAAAAACATTACATGCCTTACTGATCCCAAACCTTTGAGCAGCATTGTACATTGTTTACAGATTGAATGATTCATGAACCTTTAGCAGGACATTTAAAGAAAAGTTCACCTGAAAAAAAAAATCTGTCATTTATTTACCATCATGTTGCTTGAAACATACAATTTTTATTCCTTGGAACATAAAAGAGTGATCAAGCAAAATGTCTAGTTTGCTCTTTTCAATACTATATATATATATATATATATATATATATATATATATATAT
>NC_133371.1:2254358-2295646 GCF_049309525.1 Garra rufa | reverse complement strand
ATATATATATATATATATATATATATATATATATATATATATATATATATATATATATATATATATATATATATATATATATATATATATATATATATATATATATATATATATATAAAAGTTATTAGAAATCAAAGACAGATGAGTACATTGTAAGTTTACACAATGTCTTCATACTGAACCTTTAGCCAAATAATCCCCTTGTTTAATTTTTTTAAGTGATATGATGACAATTAGATGATTCGATAGGTATTTTGCCTAAGGCACAATCGTAGTAGTTAATAAGTCACACTATGTATGGTGTCTGAAACGATCCCATTAACCCCAGGTTTCTCCTGAGGGACTGTTGTAAGTGTCGGCTAAATGAATAACCACAATAATATTACACTGCAGTAAACCCTTGAAATTGGTTGACACAGTCCGTAGGGGAAAGAGCCATCCTGCATAAGTATGGCTGCTGTCAACACAGGTCCATTTACAAATCCTCTATTGTAATCTCAGAAAGTGCTGGTTTACCTTATCATCCTTTACCTTCTTGCACTGGGCAGATGAGTGTTATAGTGTATGTGCTTTCTTTAAAGCGATTTCCCATCAATAGAAAAAAATGAATGCAATGTTACTGACTCATTCATTCTATGACTCAAGTGTACCACCCTTCCTTTGGCTCTTTGTCATCCCCATTAGCGCAATTGTACTTTCTTAGGTGAACAGAAGAAAAAATATATTGAAGGTGATAACAAGGAATCGCAGAAGAGCAAGATGTTTTGGAGAAACAATGAGCGACTCTATGGAATCTACAGTACGCCTCAGTCTACAGTCGTGGCCAAAAGTTTTGAAAATGAAACAAATATTAGTTTTCACAAAGTTTGCTACTAAACTGCTTTTAGATCTTTGTTTCAGTTGTTTCTGTGATGTACTGAAATATAATTAAAAGCACTTCATACGTTTCAAAGGCTTTTATCGACAATTACATGACATTTATGCAAAGAGTCAGCATTTGCAGTGTTGGCCCTTCTTTTTCAGGACCTCTGCAATTCGACTGGGCATGCTCTCAATCAACTTCTGGGCCAAATCCTGACTGATAGCAACCCATTCTTTCATAATCACTTCTTGGAGTTTGTCAGAATTAGTGGGTTTTTGTTTGTCCACCCGCCTCTTGAGGATTGACCACAAGTTCTCAATGGGATTAAGATCTGGGGAGTTTCCAGGCCATGGACCCAAAATTTCAACGTTTTGGTCCCCGAGCCACTTAGTTATCACTTTTGCCTTATGGCACGGTGCTTCATCGTGCTGGAAAATGCATTGTTCTTCACCAAACTGTTGTTGGATTGTTGGAAGAAGTTGCTGTTGGAGGGTGTTTTGGTACCATTCTTTATTCATGGCTGTGTTTTTGGGCAAAATTGTGAGTGAGCCCACTCCCTTGGATGAGAAGCAACCCCACACATGAATGGTCTCAGGATGCTTTACTGTTGGCATGACACAGGATTGATGGTAGCGCTCACCTTTTCTTCTCCAGACAAGCCTTTTTCCAGATGCCCCAAACAATCGGAAAGAGGCTTCATCGGAGAATATGACTTTGCCCCAGTCCTCAGCAGTCCATTCGCCATACTTTTTGCAGAAGATCAATCTGTCCCTGATGTTTTTTTTTTGGAGAGAAGTGGCTTCTTTGCTGCCCTTCTTGACACCAGGCCATCTTCCAAAAGTCTTGGCCTCACTGTGCGTGCAGATGCGCTCACACCTGCCTGCTGCCATTCCTGAGCAAGCTCTGCACTGGTGGCACTCCGATCCCGCAACTGAATCCTCTTTAGGAGACGATCCTGGCGCTTGCTGGACTTTCTTGGACGCCCTGAAGCCTTCTTAACAATGCAGTGGAAAGTTTTTTTCGGGATTAAGTTAATTTTCATGGCAAAGGAGGACTATGCAATTCATCTGATCACTCTTCATAACATTCTGTAGTATATGCAAATTGATATTATAAAAACTTAAGCAGCAACTTTTCCAATTTCCAATATTTATGCAATTCTCAAAACTTTTGGCCACGACTGTATAACGACTAAAAGTGTTGCCAAGTCTGCGTTTTTTTCTGTGGAATTGCGCTACTTTCATACCGTTTCCGCGGGTTGTTTTTCACGTCCGCGGATTGAGGCGTCCCCAATAACGTAATATTTAGCAAGTGGAATGCTTATTTTTTCCAGAGGAACCCCACCACAAAACGTGTATTTTACCCCTGGAATGCAATTTTAAGCAATTGGGTTTTGTTGTGAAAACCTGGCAACCCTGAAAATGACCTTCAGACAGTATCCTTACCAAAAAGTATACTTAAGTTCAAGTATATTTTAAGTATACTTTATGTAGTAAGTGTACTATTTCAATACTCATTAGGACTAAATTGGCCCAATTTCTAGTATATAAAGTATACTTTTAAGTATACTTTAAGTATAACAGTAGTAAACATTGAGTACACAACTAGTTTACATCTGCGTTTTCAGTTTGCACTGAAAGTCTACTAAAAACAAACTTTTAGGTATACTGATAGTTTACCAATTATACTTTTTGTGCATTTTTAGTACACTTTGATGTATAGTCTTAGTAAACTACTAGTTTAGTAGTTTTATACTGCAAGTATACTCATAGGTTTTCTTTAAGTGAACTTTACATCATACTTTAAGTATACTATATATATATATATGTCCCTATTTAGGCATTAATTTGTATATATTTTGTTATAATTGTATATATCTTGTTTTAAGAGTATCTGCTTGTAAACAAAAACATGCATTCTTTTTTTAATAAACACTTGAATGTGCGCAAGTTTCATAATTCAAAAATAAACAAACAACATTTTGAACAAAAAGACTATTGATGATAGTCAAAACGTAGATGAAGTTGATCAACAACCCAAAGCTTGAAAGTCATTATTACCTCTTCATGGGTCGACATTTTATTCCATAACGTTACACAGTTTTCCATATCTATGGTTTTGGTGCTGTTTTATGTCTGACGATGGTGTTAGATTACATGTGGAAGCTGTTTGTTGTTTCAGTTTTTTCTTCACTTGTGTTTTGGAAATTCTATACAGATATGCAATAGCGCCCCTAGCGTATAACAATGAAAACACAGATTCTCAAATATACTTACTTTTTCTAAGTACAAGTCGAGTATACTTCAATGTCATTTTAAGTGTGTTTCTGAGAAGTATATAAAAAGTATACTTCCCTATTTTTCGTTTTAAAGAAGTATACTAAATAGCACACTTGAATAAAACTTCTTTTTCGTAAGGGTAGACTTCTGTAGGCATATCACTCTCTCAGTAATCCAGAAACAGAGACACAGGACGGGTAAACCTAAAATAAATTTATTGAGACAGCGGAGAGAGTGTACGCTCTCCTTCTCTCTTTCCACCCTTTTCACAAGGCAATTAAGAAATCATGCTAAGGCTATGGAAACAAATGGAAATGACACGTACATTTTTGCAGGATCTGATGAGGGGACTTGTTTCGAATAAAATTCCCCTCTATTGCAGACCACAAACGTCCATCACAACCTGATGCAGAAGGTCCGTTCAGTGCGATCTCTTTGTACCAGTGCTGTGATAGACGACGTAACACTCGAAAAAACACAAAAAAGGCCCGCTCTAGCAAAATTGGCCTGCTAAGGTTACCCTCGACGAGCGTCTCTTTTGGGACAAAGTCAGTGACCTCCTATAGAAGTGGATACAAAGTGCGAAAAGAAGCCAAAATGAGAAATGCTTTCATACACAAAAGAGCAAAAAAACAACAAAAAAAGAAATACCACATAAGAGGAAAAATAAAAGGAACAGGCGAAAATGTTAACAGTGGAAATAGGCTATAAATATACAAAGGCCTCTTAGCTAAATAAGACTGAATCCTTGGAGTGCTGAACAAGGAGACAGTAAATAAGCAGCACTGTTTCTCTTTAAAGAGTCCCACTTACTCAGTGCTTATACAACATCCTGTGAACAACATCACCTGTGCCAAAGTTTAGGGTTCAAGTCACAAGACAACATTTACACATGTACTGAAGACAGTCAAGTTGTCAAAAATATTAAACCGTAATGAAAGATGATACATCTGAATGTATGTATATATTACATACTGTACATAGACCAGCAGAATCAATACAAAAGGATTCTGCAACCACCTTGTAAATATATATATATATATACTCATATAAACAGAGATATGTACTCTGCAAAACCAGCTTCCATGAATTGAACTACATGAAATCTGATTTCCCCTCTTCATTACGCAAACAGCATTACAGTATCAGTGTTTCTTGACCTAACCATTTAAGCTCACAAGTAGTACATCTTAACAGGCATGCCCCTAATGACAGCCCATGAGTTTCATGGAAATACAATAACCTCCCTCCGCAGGTCCCTATAGGTTTGCAGGAGGGAGAAACGTCGAAGCAGCAATGACTGGAATATTAATGGAGAATGTTCCCTTCGGTCCTCTGGAGTGAAACCTTGGCTTAGACATCCTTTAGCCTCTTACAGAGATTTTGTTCTCCACCGCTGCCAGCATCGCACAGAAGCGAGAGTTTTCGTTCGCCAAGAGCTTGGACGGCTCGTCAAATTCCACCACCTGGGTCAGAGAGAAAAAAAAAGAAAAAAAAGCCTGTGAGACGGTAAAACAGAGGAACCACAGAAAAATAGGCTTCTTTCATCAAATTCGTTGGATTACTTCCCACCAGGGCCCCCCCGCAAACTGCCACCAAAGTGAACAAAAATGAGCACAGTTCAACTAAATCTATTATGGCTGTTCACAATGCATCATATTTTCTGTTCTGTTTTTCATTGAGGATTATAACCAATCACACACACATGTCTGTTGAGCTGAAACCAATGGCCAATCAGCAGCATTTAAGTTACTCACCGCAGTGTTCATTTTGATTTAGTCAGTTTTTTGACTAAAATGCCATTTCGTTTTACTCTTACTTTAGTTATCTGAATTGTTTTGGTTTTAGCCGGCTAAATTTTACCCATCTATATCAACAGTAGATTTAGTGGGTTAAAATCAAATGGGTTTAGTTGTAGTGTAATGCATTTATTAAGCATTTCTCTAAAATTTCCAAACTCATTATATAGGTTTGATATTAAGATTTGATCATGACAGACAGATTTAACTGCTGTAATATGCAACATGACTTTATATTCAAATGAAATGAAACCACTTCTCATAAACAAACAGGAACATTGTCTTTTTTTCAATGAAATACCAATGGTTATATACGCTAATTATGCATTCTTTATAACAACTTTCCACATTCTTCATTCTTTCAAGCAGACATATATATTTTTATTAAAAAAAATTAGAAAGCGATTCAGTCAAAAGCAGTGACTAATTTGATGTCTTTCACTTGTTGCTTGATTAACAATGAACAATCAATGACTCTGACAATAGCAAGAAAATTAGGCTGCTGTCCCTTTAAAACTGGATACATGGATGCAATGTACTGATTCACATGTTTACGTTCACATAAGATGTAACCGAGTGTTTTTACATGTATTCTCATCAAAACGGACAACTCAGCATTGTTTCTTTGTCTATTTCTCCATTGATGTGACGTGAAAAAGTACTCGTGTGCTGTGTGAGAGGCGCTGCTTTGGTGTGTGCGCTCGTAAACTCAACCGAACCGAGTTCTCTATTGCGTCATCAAATGTATCCATATGTCTGCTCTTTTTTTTACTCCCAGATGTTGACATTTTTTAACATTTTATGAGACGTTCAGCAAGTATATGTTAGCTCATTTCCCACCGGATAGATCAATAGCTATGATAGTTCAAATGTAGGCCTCCAACCACACAGCAGATTTGTTCTGAATGAATCTTGTCCCAATCATCCCTCCCTAACATTTTCATCTCGTTTTTATTCGTTGACGAAAATTTCAATAGATTTTCATAATAGTTTTTGCAATTCAAAACCAGTTTTTGTTTCGTTATTATTTTGTTTTCGTCGGTGAAAAAAAATGTCCTTGATTAAAATTATAAAATTATAAATTATAATGGCTTTCTGGCCATTATAGCTTCATAAAATTAAGGCTGAAGGTCTTACGGGTTTGCAACAAAGTGACGGTGAGTAATTAATGACAGAATTTGAATTTTTTGGAGAACTATCCCTTTAAAAATAATGACACTGTCATAACATTACAACCCTACTCTGTAATGAGTTGCTGTTTTATTTATATAATAAATGTATGCTTTTTACATTATGCAACTAGTGTAAATACAGTTGAGGTCAAAAGTTTACATACACCTTTCAGAATCTGCTAAAGGGATTGCACAAAATGCATGTTATTTTTATTTAGTACTGATTTGAATACGATATTTCACATAGTTCAAAAAGTTTATATCCACTTGATTCATAACACTGTGTTGTTACCTGAATGATCCACAACTGTGTTTTTTATTTAGTGATAGTTGTTTATGAGTCCTTTGTTGTCCTGAACAGTTATACTGCCCGCTGTTCAGAAAAATCCTTCAGGTCCTACAAATGTATTTATTTTTTTAACACTTTTGTGTGTTTTAACCCTTTCCAACAATGACTGTATGATTTTGAGATCCATCTTTTTACACTGAGGGACTCATATGCAACTATTACAGAAGGTTCAAACGCTCTCTGATGCTCCAGAAGAAAATACGATGCATTAAGAGCATCAAGCAGTAAACTTTTTTGAAGATCAGGGTAAATTTAAGTTCTTTAGTCTTCTGGGAAACATGCAAGTATCATCTGTAGCTTCTGAAGGGCAGTACTAAATGTAAAAACGTACACATTATTCTGTTTAGCTCTAAATGCATCGTGTTTCCTTCTGTAATAATTGTAAATGAAAGTTGTCCTCAGTGTGAAAAGATGGATCTCATTTTTATAAATTCAACTATTATTTTCTCTTCTGGACTATATGTAAACATCTTTTACGTGAAAAATCCTCAGGTCAGCACTAAATAAAAATAACATGCATTTTGTATGAACTCTCTTGTTTTGGTAAAATAATGAACATTTTGTAAATTCTGCAAGGTGTATGTAAACTTTTGACCTCAACTAAATGCCATTTCAGATGCAGCTTCTGGTCCACGTTTGCAGTGTAAAAATGGCTATTGTTGATGTTGATAAAATATGACTGGTAACAGTCTATAGCGTTCTAATTAAATTTAAAAGTAATTGGTTCAATTTAAACATTTGACAAACAAATAAGTATTTGGCATTTAACAAAAGTAAGTGCCCTTACAATGGTAAAAAATGCTTCTTAATGGAAAAGTTCAATTTCTGACCCTACTTCCCACCACTACAAACATTTACACCATACCTGGCCCTGATTGAGCACCATAATACGGTCACAGTTGAGCACCGTGTGCAATCTATGTGCAATGGTCAGCGTGGTGCAGTCCTGGAAGGCATTACGAATCGTCTCCTGAATCAAACAGTCGGTCTCTGAGTCCATAGCTGCCGTGGCTTCATCCAAGATCAAAATCTAAAAATTGGGAGGGAACAAATTGGAGGAAACAAAGTAATCCCAATCGACTCTCTCTAATGGACAAGACCAAAGTCGGGCTGTTCACTCACCTTGCACTGTCTCAGAAGAACT
Source organism: Garra rufa (assembly GCF_049309525.1). Taxonomy (NCBI): domain Eukaryota; kingdom Metazoa; phylum Chordata; class Actinopteri; order Cypriniformes; family Cyprinidae; genus Garra; species Garra rufa. The sequence continues at coordinate 2,288,041 of NC_133371.1, read as the reverse complement.
CGGGCCACACAGAGCAGCTGCCGCTCACCCACAGAGAAATTCTCCCCGTTTTCCACCACCTCGGACTCCAGCTTTAAAGGCAGCTGAGACACCTGAACAACAGAGAGGAGATGCAACACGATGAACTACAAAGATTCAAAGCCGTGGGAAAACTGATAGTAAGATGGAGGGAAGAGCAACAAAAAGTCATCTAAGACAAACTCTGAGATTTCATACTTGCCCTTAGGTGTGTAAGACAAAATGAGAAGCTGCTAACAGAGTGGGCAACCTGAAACTACTTCACCTGGAAACATTATACACAGTGCGTCACTTTTGAAGGGGTTTCTTTAGCTTACACATTCTTTCATGTGTGTCCTCTCCAGGGCATCCCAGATTTGCTCCTCTGAATACAGGTTAAATGGATCCAAATTGGATCTGTTGAAAAAAAAAAAAATTACAATAGGGGATGCAGATGTATGACTAATTAAGTCACTTTATACAACAGAGTGGTGCAGGTATGATTGATTTGCCGCTTAATCGTATAGGGTTTATAATGAGGTTTTTCAAATTTACAGTGCCTTGCGAAAGTATTCATACCCCTTCACTTTTTTCACCTTTTGTTATGTTCCTGCTAAAAAAGCTGGAAGTAGCTGGTTTTAGCTGGTCTCCCAGCCTGGCCAGCTAAGACCAGCCTGACCAGGCTGGAAAAGTGGCCAAAACCCCTCTAAAACCAGCCTGCTGACCAGCTATGACCAGCTAAAACCAGGCTAGTTGACCAGCTAAAACCAGCCAACCAGCCTAGGCTGGTTTTAGCTGCTTTTTCACCAGGGGTTGCTGCCTAACTGTTTTGAATTATTTTTCCCCCACATCAATCTACACTCCATACACCATAATGGCAAAGCAAATACAGGTTTTTAACATATTTGCAAATGTATTAAAAATCAAAAACCTAAATGATTCCATTGCATAAGTATTCATTATCAATCCCAATCAATTCAGTATTCTTGTCTATCCCTGGTAGAAAAAACGGCTAAAAACAGCCTAGGCTGGTTTTAGAGGGGTTATGGCCACTTTCCCAGCCTGGCCAGGCTGGGCAGGCAGACCAGCTAAAACCAGCTACTTCCAGCTTAAACCAGCTAAAAACAGCCAACCAGGAGGCTGGTTTTAGCTGTTTTTTTCAGCAGGGGTGACAGTTGAAATTTAGCTCAAGAGCATTTAAAGTTGCTCTGTTGTTGCTTGTAGATGTTACTTCAAGTGAAGTTAACCTGTGGCAAAATCAATTAAATGGTATGATTTGGAAATGCACACATGTCTTAATAAAATGTCACACAGCTGAAAATGCAAATCAGAGCAAAAATCAAGATCGGAGGTCAAAAGAGCAGCCTGTAGAGCTCAGAGACAGGATTGTATCAAGCCACATATCTGGGGAAGAAAAGAACCTAAAGGACCCTCAGACTGTGAGAAACAAGACTCTGGTCTGATGAACCTCAATTCCAAGCATCATGTTTGAAGGAAACCAGACACTGCTCATCACCTGCAGAGCACCATCCCAACAGTAAAGTGCGCTGGTAGCAGCCTCATGCTGTGGGACTGTTTTTCAGCGGCAGGAAATGAGGGACTCAATGCACCAAAATATTAATATAGCCTTAATGAAAACCCAGTCCAGAGCATTCAGAACCTCAGACTGGGCAGAAGGTTTACCTTCCCACAGGACAATCACCTGAAGCACACAGCAAGAGTGGCTTATAGACAACTCTGTGAATGTCCTTGAGTGGCGCAGCCAGAGCCTGGGCTTGAACCCAATCAAACATTTCTGGAGAAACCTGAAAATGTCTGCCAGACCTCATCCAAGCTGACAGAGCTTGAGAGGTGAGAAGAATGGCAGATAATTGCCAAATGCTGATGTGGAAATCTTGTTGCATCATACGCAAAAAGACCTGAGGCTGTAAAGGTGCTTCAACTGAGTACTGAGGGTATGAATACTTATGCAATGTACTTATTTCAGTTTTTAATTAAAATGTATGAAGTTTTGACAATTCTGTTTTTGCTTTATCATTATGATGTACGGAGTGTAGATTGATGTGGGGGAAAAGTCATTTAAACCTATTGAACATAAAGCAGCAACATAAAATGTGCAAAAATAAAGGGGTATGAATACTATCGCAAGGCACTGTATGAGTAAAGTAAAGCCTGTGGATAAACAATACTTTGAAGTTTTGTTCTACAATGTTTACAAACTGCACACACCTATTCCGAAACATACATTTATAGCAGTTATGTTCTAATAAGTAACTAGATAAAACAGTTTGGTGATGTCAGTGTGTGCAGTTTATGTTGTAGAACAAAACAAAGTATTGTCAAGTTATGCATTATTTTATTCACACATCGTCCTTCTGGAACATTTTTCATGCAAAAGGTCCTGCCGCATGAAGCCCTAACATGATATGTGTGAAAAGGTCTTTGGGAATCAGTTGAGATACAGCATAGAAGAGTTCCCACCTACCTGACAGTACCACTGAAAAGCACTGGCTCCTGTGGAATGATTGACAGTTTGCTGCGCAAATCAGCAAGGCCAATGTCACAAATGTTGACACCATCAATCTTAATAGAGCCACCACACGGTTCTACCAGCCGGAAGAGAACCACTCCCAGAGAAGACTTCCCTGAGGACAGATGAGAAGGCAGAATTATTGTTTTTCTCTTTATTACACATTATTTCATAATAGGCATGATTAAAAAAAAAAAAAAAAATTTACATTGAATATCTGAAGTGCCTAAGATTTTTTTTTAAGTTAATGATGCCTTGGTAAACTTTTACTACACTGCAAAAAATTATTTTCTACTTTGATTTTTTGGCTGGAAACAAGACAAAAAAAAATCTAACAATTCCTGAAACAAGAAGGATTTTCTAGACGAGTAAAAATTATTTCTTGTTTTCAGTAAAATAAAATTAAGTGAGCAAAATAATCTGCCAATAGTGTAAGCAAAAAAATCTTTCAAACAGAACACAAGATTATTTTTCTTACCCCATTAGCAGATTATTTCGCTTGTTTCAAGCAAAAACGCACTTAATTTAGACTTGTTTTTACTCGTCTAGAAAATCCTTCTTAATTTAAGAATTTTTAGATGTTTTGGCTGGAAACAAGACAAAAATTCTAAATAAGAAAAGCATTTTTTGCAGTGTACCCTCTGTTAATACACTTTATACTTTATTAAGTATTTAAAAACAAAAAAAAATCTGTTTTTGATTTATTTTATTTTCTCTGTGGGATGTGAGAAGTGACTAACCTGAGCCTGTTCGTCCCACAATCCCAACCTTCTCTTTTGGTCGAACGGTGCAGGAAACTTTCTTCAATATCATTGGGAGGTTGTCTCTGTACTTCATCTCCGTTCCATCAAACACGATCTCACCCTCCTGGGGCCAGTCAGATGGAGGAGCCTTGTTTTTCACCCTTGCAGGAGCCTCCAGGGACAAAGACTAAGACAGACACAGGTGACTAAGCAAAGGCTCAACCTCATCCTTTCAATTTTTTTTGTAAAAGAGTGACAACAAGTGTCGGATTTGGAAATGTCAAGCTGAATTTGTCAGTCAAAAATAATGTGAGACTAGTACCTTGATGTAATGGTGGATTCTCTCCACTGAGGTGAATCGAGCTTCGGTCTCAGAGGCCAAGCGAACCGTAAACTGGAATAATCCTGTAAGCTGTAAAATTAAGAAGATGCTGAGATGTCTACGTAATTCATTTAGTTTATTTTGTTCCAGTTAGGTTTAGTTAAATAAAAGACCTGGTTCAATCCATTTCCTTCATACAATACAATAGCTTCTGTTGTGTAAGCAAATGTTAAATTCAAATCTCCTTTGAGGGAAACATATGCGTACTACACGTGTCAATCAAGTCTGTCTTCACACTTGTTTTGTTAGTTTTATTCCCATCCAGTTTCACTCCAGGTTTCTTTTCACATTGTATTATCTGGCTGTGAACCACAGTGCATTTGCGTCATCAACACTAACACTGCCGTGAATACTAGTGGCGCCTGTTTACCAGTGTAACTAGGTAATGACTCAAGAGAAGATGCTAAAAATGGAAAGCATTGTTCTCGCTTCATTTTTTTGGCAGAAAAACCAATCAGGCAAAAGGCATAACATGCACAGAACGGCACCTGCATTAGTCTGCCACAGATGCAGAGAAGATGCAAAGAATGAGGGATTTTCGATTTCAGCAGAAGCCAGTAGCAATGAGAAATGCACTGATCTGCCTGTAGGGCATGCGTCCCGCTCATCATCAATAATTGTGGATACTTCTGGAAAATAGGCTGTGGTGCTTTAATAACTACTGCAAACAGTTACATGAACCATATCCCAAGCCTACACTGCACAAAACGATTTTCTTACTTAGATTTTTTGTCTTGTTTCCAGCCAAAATCTCTACAAATTCTTAAATCAAGAAAAAATTCTTGTTTTCAGAAAAAACAAGTCAAGATTTTAAATGCGTTTTTGCTTGAAACATGCAAAATAATCTGCCAATGGGGTAAGAAAAAAAACTGGTTTTCTGTTTGAAATACGATTTTTTTTTGCTTACCCCATTGGCAGATTATTTTGCTTGTTCTAAGCAAAAACCCACTTAATTTTGACTTGTTTTTTTCTGAAAAAAAGATTTTTTTTTTTACTTGTCTAGAAATTTTTTCTTGATTTAAGAATTTTTTGATATTTTGGCTGGAAACAAGACAAAAAAATCTAAGTAAGAAAAGCATTTTTCAGTGCATTTTCAAGAGTTTCAAGGCATTTTTACACCATAATGGTCCATACCAAAAGTTTTAGTAAAAACACCTTTATAGACACAAAAAAACATTGAAAATTAAAGGGACAGTTCATCCAAAAAAACTAAAAAAATCTGGCATCATTTACCCTTTTGCTCAGGGCCTAAAACTAACTTTTTGCCACACCTGCCAATGGCCGGTGATATGATAAAATTTACCGGCCCAAATTTTTACTTGGTTTTTAATTTTTTAAAGTTTTTAATCGTTCCTGCTACTGGTGTCTCTATTAAATGCATTTTCGTTCAGTCTTATCAATTAATTATAGCCATCCAACATTATGCTGCGTTCACACCAAACGCGAATATGCGTCTAAATTCGCGCCTGCCGCGTCTAGTTATACGCGTGACCACTTTGTGTTCATTCGCGCGTCAAGAGCGAAATCGACGCGCGTAAAAACAAAAGTCAGAGGCGAAAGTTTCAAACCCCGTTGGCGGCCATCTTTTTACAAGATGTCTGTTGTTGATCGGTCATTTATCGAGAGAGTCACCGCTCTGTATTTGCTCTGGAGAGCAGAACAGCGGCGTAGGGATCATCGTCGCCGTATTTGGGTCCAGCAGACCCTTCGGAGGCGTTCGGCGAGTTTCATCACTCGCTCCAGGAGCTGCGCCTGGATGACGGCCGCTTTCAGCGGTACTTCCGCCTGTCCCGCGCCCAGTTCGATGACCTGCTGTCCCGCATCGGAGCGAGGGGATTTCAGGAGCGGTGGAACTTCCCTCTGTGCGTTGGAGCAGTATATGATGACAGATTTTTCATTTTAAAAGTGAACTACTCCTTTATGTCATTCCTCCTTTGATGTATAATAATTCTATAGGTCTGTGCCATTTCTTTGTTCAGGTTATTACTGTAAAATCTGTTATTTATTTTTGTTTTGATGATAAATGGAGCCAGCCTCCAAAAGTATTTAACCTGTCCTGTGATTTCTTTATTTTCCTCACACAACACTGTCCAGACACACTAAAGTATACACACTATTATAGTTATTATTGTTCTGTTATTATTGTGACACACTACACTATAATAATGTTTCATACAATTAAGATTTAGATATGGAATAAATAGCATTCAATACAAAATGAATATGTGTCATATATGTGATAAAACACTTGCTTTGTTGTGCATTAGAACCGCACTAGGCATTTAGTATTCATGTTTCATATTTGAATGAGTGACTCCGGGCGGGCCTGCCGCCACAGCATCAAGCAGGCTCTTGATTGGTTAACGCGGCGCGAATTGACGCAGAAGTTCAGATTTTTCAACTCGGGCGGCAGACACGAATTCGCGTCAAACGCGTGATGCACAAAAAGCACAATTCGCGCGTAACGCGCCAGACGCTCAATTCGCGGCATTCGCGCGAACTGGACGCGCGAATGAGGCGAATTCGCGTCTACCGCGCCACGCTAAACGCCAATTCGCGCCGCAAGAACTCCAGACGCGCGTAAACGCGTCTTACCATTGACTTAACCCCCTGGGGACGAAAAACGCCCTGGGGCGTTTTGAGGCAGTTTCCCAAAAGGAACTTTAATTACTTTGTCATTTCTGATTGTACAGATAAAAGCAGTACATCAATCGAATCTGTAAAGGGTCTACTTTTATTTGTATATACTCACAAAATCAAAAAAACATTGTGATTTTGCAAAATAAAGAAAACAAAAAGGGTGTGCTGTCTGCCGCGTTGATCTCCGTGATCTTCATTCAGAAACGCGTCAGTAAAATAGACTATAACTCAGCCAATATGCAACACAGAGACATGAGCAATATGTCTAGACAAAGCTTGATATGTATACTTTTAAACGAAGTAAGTTTTACCGAAAACAAATATCCTGTGATAAAATAATCAATATGAAACCAACACGATGTCCAGTCTCTCCGGTCTGCTTCATTATTTTATAATTAGATCACGCCCACGAGCTGTTGCTATTCATATTCAAATCGTCCACGTGAGGGCGCCGCGCCAAAAGTAGACGCCCACATCACGGTAAACAAAGGAGAAACTTCGTTCAAGTTAGTCATTTCTGGAAGAAGACTCTGTCAGGAATAAAACGTACTTCAGAAGACATGAGTAAGTTTTTTTTTCTCTTATTAGCCTACTTGTTAGTTATTACTGTGACAGAATGTGCAAACATTTTACCAGTTAAGACTTTTTGCCAACTATAATTCCTGACTACAGCAAGTGAAACATTATAAAGTACGTTTCATTTCACTGCATCTAAATGACTCACGATTCCAGTATGTTTTTAATAGTCTGTTCAATAAAGAATGATGCAATATAAAGTTTATAGTGTTCACATTTAAGCTTAACAGTTATAATATAGCCTAGTTTCTATAAGATCATAATTATTTATTTAGTTATTAATGTATCTTACAACAGTAGGATGTAATATGAGGGTTTACACTTAGTGTATGTTTTGACAATATGTATTAATACTGTGTTCTCGAATGGATGTTTAACACGATAAGCAATTTTTATTAGTTTCTCAGATATAAAATGTCCTTTTTACGTTTGTACAAAATGCGTGGGTCTATGACTACAAAATCATAATATATATATATAAATAAATAGTATGATGCTGCTGATATTAACATGCTCACAGATGTTTTGTTTTGTTGTTTTTAGTGATTGGAAACCTGCTCAACACATGAATCCTGCTGACATTTACTTGAGTCTCCTCAAACTGTTTTCCTGAGAGCACTGTACCATCTTCAGATGTTAAAGAAGTTCACAAGTGAATCTCAAGTTATTTTTCTTGATAAATAAATCTATTCAAAATAAGCTACAAACATATTTTGTCCTTATATTCCTCCTTCATTCATTCCTTTGTTCCTCTCAGTCATCTGACTGAATAACTAATTATGCGGCTCATTATGCAGGTCTTTGTCTTCTCAGGTGTGAATCACAGCATTATTCATGATCATTCACGCCTTCTTCGCATACAGCTATTCTAAACAAAAAGTGTCTTCAAAAATTTAAATCAATATACTGTTTTGTGTAAACAAGTGAACGAGATGATTTTCACATCATTTGATAGAAAAAACTCTAGCCTAACACATCCAGTTCTCAAAGTCTTGTGAACAAATATTCTGTATGTGTTTCATGACTTTATTTCAGTGACTTCAAAAATTTTGTTTTTCACTAAGCACGCATAAACGTTGTTTTCTCAAAAACACAAACATGTACATTCATGTTGCTTACATATTATTGTAGCCCAAATTGTGCTGATTACAATATAATCAGATTTGGGCCATTCATATGTTTTTAAGATACTGAAAAAAGCACAAATGTCAGGGCATGTCAAAACTTCTTCAGGGCCCAAAACACCCTCAGTCCCCAGAGGGTTAACATTGAAATCACTCACGCCAGGCGCATATTCGCGTTTGGTGTGAACGCAGCATTACAGTATGAATGAAAGCCATTGTTTTTAACATTTAATAGGCTCTAAAATATATGACAACTTTTAATTTAAGTGATTTTAAACTATAAATTGTATATGCATAACTATACAGATACACATCTTCATTTCAAGCTACAAAAGTTAATGAGCGACTAGAGCAGTCGAGTGATTTTTTTTTCTTTTGTTCTTTGATTTATATCAATGACAGACTTCAGCAGGTTTCACTTTAAACTCTTTAAAACTTGATGCACATGACGCGGATCTGACGCATGTCCGATTTTCTCCCAACTCTTTACGGACATTTAAGACTTTATAACTCATTTAAGACTATGTCTACGAGGTAACTCACATTTTCACATAATTATGTGACTAAGTGTATGCTTACATCCGAATACACAACCTTTCAAACTATACTTCACTGAACCGTTTTAGGGGCGTAACCCCAGGGTTGTGTCACCACATTCTTGGGTTACAAACAATAAAGAAAGGAAAGTTAAACTTACAAAATGAAGCAGAATATCTTCTCAAAAAAAGTTATTAGAACCGTGTCTAGGGATAAGCCACACTGCTCTGACCTCATCAGCCCATTTGTATTTTATTATTTGATTCGCTCTTGTCGCTTATGACAAAACAGTTGATCCCGACGATCTTGTCTTCGGAAAAGATTTTTTATTTGCGTATGTCAGAAACATCGAATCTCTTTAAAACTGGCTGTTTTCACTACGTTGCATCTGTAAATTTTTACCTGCCAACTGGCGACTGACACTGTTACATATACTTGCCAACGCCGATTTTTACAACCATTTGGCGCTTGGCGAGTGTTAATTTTAGGCCCTGCTCATGCTGTTCCAAACTTACTTTGGTTAAACACAAGTTAAGATATTTGTAATGAAACTTGAGTTTTTTTTGCACAATTTCTCCTCACCTGCACAGCATAGGAAATGGCCAAGCCTGCATACGCAGGAGGAATCTGGCCATGCATGAGGACGATCATCAAAGCCGTGATGCTAATGAGAGCCACACTAATCACATCCAGACGCACAGCCAGCCAGCGCATGGCACAGCTGAACAAATAGAAGGGAGCCTGGTTCTGATCCAGCAGCTCCTGATACCTGAGGGAAAAACACACAGATGAAGTCCATAAACAGAGCTCACTGGAATAAGGAGAAAACACTATAGCATAGAGCTAGATGATGTTTACCTTTGAAGGAATTCATCCTCTTTCCCATAAGCATGCACTGTGGTCAGGCCCTGAATGCTGGAGGCAATGTGGGACAGGAAAGGGGACTGTGTGATGTTGTCTAATCGCTTGAGTTCTCGAATGAAGACCCGAGAAACCACATGTAGCACCGTAAAGAGGAGGACCAGCGGCCCAACTGCCACCAGGAACCACGGGAACACGCTTCCAATCACACCCAGGCAGAAGACCACCAGAATCACGTTCTGAATGAACATCTCAGCCTGGAACGGCAGACGTGTGTCCACTGAGGGAAGACAGTAAGAGAGATGGTCTGAAAACTGGAGTGTGCGATATGTATCATATATTAATTATATTAATTATGTACAAGAGTTCAATAAACAAGCTAATATTCGGAATCTGTTTTTGCGGTTTCATCAACAAAAATAGTTCCAAACATAGCCATAACAGATCTGAGCTACTCACAGTGGTGCTTCATTCCTGAATGAATCAGCATTTTTAAACAACTCAAATGATTCATTCACAAAGACAGTGACTTGCTTACTTTCTGAATGATTTGTTTGAATGAATCGCTTGAGTAAATGACTCAATGACTCACACAGACTTGCAGCCATCTGCTGGTGGTTTTATATGATTTCAATATATATTTTTTTTAAATATTAAAATATTCAAAATATACACTAATCTTAAAACATTATTTGTGACCCTGGACGAGAAAACCAGTCTTAAGTAGCAGGTATATTTGTAGCAGTAGCCAAAAATACATTGTATGGGTCAAAATATTTTTTCTTTTATGCCAAAAATCATTAGGATATTAAGTAAAGATGTTCCATTAAGATATTTTGTAAATTTAGTAATTTTTAATTAGTAATATGCATTGCTAAGAACTAATTTGGACAACTTTAAAGGCGATTTTCTCAATATTTAGATTTTTCTGCACCCTCAGATTCCAGATTTTCAAATAGTTTTATATCAGCCAAATATTGTCCTATCCTAACAAACCAGACATCAATGGAAAGCCTATTATTCAGCTTTCAGATGATGTATAAATCTCAATATCTCAAACATTGACCCCTATGTCTGGTTTTGTGGTCCATGGTCACATTTATGGAATTGTGATTGCAGTGTAAATATATCTAAATGCCACTTCAGATGCTATTTCTGCAGTGCAAAAGAGGATTCTGTTTATTTAATTTGACTGGTAAAAGCCTATAGTGTCTTATTATTTTAATTAAATGTACTGATTAAATGTAAGAATTTGATTTACTAAGTATAGTTCAAGTTTATTAACATTTACTGACATATCACTTGTAATTAAACTTATTAAATTTATTGTGCACCATGCACATTTCTTAATAATAAGACTAAAATATGTTTAAATGTCCCTATTGATGAGGACTGTATGATCTTTAAATAATATCAGTCTTTAAATAAATAAAGACTGATAAATATATATATACCTAAAGCATACTTGCAATTGTTCCACTTTAGCACAATGAAATATACTTCAGTATATCTTTAGCTGGACTTCAGCACTACATTTGCACAATTAAAGTCCATTAAGTACAAAATGAGTTTACCAGTTTAGTACACTAAAAGTACAATTACAGGGTATGTTTAAGTAGACAATGTGTATGAAATAATTGTATTTTTAAATACATTTTAGTATATTTATTTTTCACTAGGGACATCTAATAATGTTAGAAAAAAATCTGCCTTATATAAGGAAATATTATCCCTTAATGACAATTTAAATTTCTCTGCAAACAGTATGAAAGGTTTAGGGAATCAGTTGTCCACAACGGACCTACACTAGTCAAAATACCAGTTCAATTGTGATGTGATCTGGGAAAACCTGTCAGATGTCGTGCTGGGACATTTTCAGGAAATTCGAAAAACAGGTCGAATGTCAGTTTTTTGTCAAAATTAGGTTTTCATTTAATTATTATTCTATAAAATCTTGTCTATTATCGCTGAAAATATCTTGGCAAAATTCACTTGTTTAGTGGAGAAAAGACTGTGTCTTTCCCTTATTTTAAGAATTTCACCATGTTTTGGGTTTTTATATATCATTTCTTGTCAATATCTCACACCCCTATCTGATGATAATATTACAGTCTAATGATTCATCAGGCCCCACCTTCATCCATGTCTTTGGAGAATCGGTTGAGGATGCGAGCTGTGGGCGTTGTGTCAAAAAATTTCATGGGACTACGAAGAATCTTCTGGAAAAGTTCATCATGGAGCCTCGAGGAGGCACGCAGAGTACCCTTAAAAAACAAAAGATCACCCGTTGAAAACATGGACCTCATTCTCTGACAACTTTACAACTATAATCACTATAAAAGTCATTACATAAGGTAAAATCTCACCTTAACAAACACAATGCCTCTCAGTAGTTTGAGAAGAAGCATGATGCCCATAGACATAGTGTAGACAGCAGCATAGTGTTGCATCAGAGGGTTATCTCGCATACTCTCACTCACTACTGAACTGTTCCCCACCTGCACTGTCGTGTTCTGTCGAGCAAGAAACCAGAGAAACATGATGATGAATGAATAATTGTGTCCAGAAACTTGCACTGCATCACACTTAACCGGCAAAATTTCATATTTTTTTTAATTCTGATTCTTCAGCGCATGAGTATTTTGGCCAAAAAGAATATAATTAGTCATTTGTGACTTATTTTCAGTGCACGAAGATAAACTCACAGTACGGCCGGTAAAGGTCAGAAGCACATGAAATATTTAAGGACATCTACTCTGGTCTAATGGAAATGAAACCTTTCTGCCTTTCTTTTGCTCTAAACAGCCCATTGTCTCTTACCCCGCTGCCCTGTTTGATCCAGTAGCTGAGCCACCAGTTGCTGAAGGCAGTGCTGCCCACATTGAGAACAAAGAGGGCGAGGATGAAGAGGAAGACGGGCCAACCTCCTAAAGCCTGAATGTACACTTTGTACACCGCCCAGGGCACAGAGCCTTTCCCTCTCTCCTCCACCTGCATCAGCTGACCTGAAAGAAAACAGACAAAAAACAAATTAGCTAAAAAGCAAGACTAAATGTGACCCTGGACCACAAAACCAGTCATAAGGTTAAATTTTACAAAACTGAGATATATACATCACATGAAAGCTCAGTAAATAAGCTTTCTATTGATGCATGGTTTGTTAGGATAGGACAATATTTGGCTGAGATACATCTATTTGAAAATCTGGAATCTAAGGGTGCCAAAAATCAAAATACTGAGAAAATCACCTTTAAAGTTGTCCAAATTAAGTTCTTAGCAATGCATATTACTAATCAAAAATTACCTTTTGATAGGTTTACAGTAGGAATTTTACAAAAAATCTTCATGGAACATGATCTTTACTTAATTTCCTAATGATTTTTGACATAAAAGAAAAATCAATAATTTTGACCCATACAATGTATTTTTGGCTATTGCTACAAATATACCCCAGCGACTTAAGACTGGTTTTGTGGTCCAGGGTCACAAATGTGCATCAAGTAGAGCACTGTACAATTAACATATTCACACTTACCATCGCCCTCGCTGGCTGATTTTTCTTTTTTGACAGATCCTGCCTTTTTGCTCTCTAAGGGTTTCTTCAGGGAACTTCCAGAGTTCTTATTCGGAACCTGAAATGTAACAAAACTGATTTGAAAGCTCCACCACAGCTTCAATATGGTTTGTGCATACGCAAGAAACACGCAATGCATGCAAGAACCGATGGTGCTGTTAAAAAAGAGCTTAGTAGACATTTCAAACTTCTCTTTTTGTGTTTTGCGGAAGAAATCAAGTCATACAGTCATTCGGAACAACACGAGGAAAATTATGACGATGGTTTTGTGTGAACTGTCTCTCAACTTTTTCCATCATCTTCCTCATTTCATGTGTTTAGAAATAAAACATGAACTCCCAAAATTACACTCATCATATACAATCCCGTTTCAGTCAAAACCTGTGTGACTTTTTTTTAAAGATATTTTGAAGAATGTTTTGCTCATATAATGAAATTCAATTAGACTCAACTTTCAAGCTCCAAAAAGGTGAAATAAATGAATCCGGACTCAACTGGTATAATTCAAGAATCTGCACAATGTGAATTATTTTCCAAAATAAAAGGGATCATACAAAATGCATGTTATTTTTTTATTTAGTACTGACCTGAATATGATTTTTCACATAAAAGACGTTTACATATATATTTCACAAGAGAAAATAATAGCTGAATTTATAAAAATGACCCGTTCAAAAGTTTACATACACTTGATTCTTAATACGGTGTTGTTACCTGAATGCTAGTTCAGTGATAGTTGTTCATGAGTCCCTTGTTTGTCCTGAACAGTTTGTCTGCTGTTCTTCAGAAAAATCTTTCAGGTCCCACAAATAATTAGGTGTTTTAGCATTTTTGTGTATTTGAACCCTTTCCAACAATGACTGTATAATTTTGAGATCCATCTTTTCACACTGAGGACAACTGAGGGACTCATACGCAACTATTACAGAAGGTTCAAACACTCACTGATGCTCCAGAAGGAAAGCCCATGAATTTAGAGCCAGGGGGTAAAAACTTTTGAACAGAATGAAGATGTGTCCATTTTTCTTATTTTGCCTAAATATCCCATTTTCTTCATTTAGTACTGCCCTTCAGAAGCTACAAAAGATACTTATAAAACCAAACCAGTTCAATTTACCCTGATCTTCAAAATCAAAAAGTTTTCACCCCCTGGCTCTTAATGCATTGTGTTTCTTTCTGGAGCATCAGTGAGTGTTTGAACCTTTTTTTAATAGTTGCATTTGAGTCCCTCAATGGAAAAGATGGATCTCAAAATCATAGTCATTGTTGAAAAGGGTTCAAATACACAAAAATGCTGAAAAACCAAAGAATTTGTGGAACCTAAAAGATTTTTCTGAAGAACAGCGGGCGGTTTAATTGTTCAGGACTCATTAACAACTATAACCAAACAAAACAAAAAACCCAGCTGTGGATCAGTACTGAAAATCAAGTGTATGTAAACTTTTGAACGGGGTAATTTATCAATTCAACTATCATTTTTCTCGTGGACTATATGTACGTTTTTTATGTGAAATTTCTTATTCAGGTCCGTACTAAATAAAAAAAAATAACATGCATTTTGTATGATCCCTCTTATTTTGGTAAAATAATGAATATTTTGTGCACCAAATTTTTGTTTTTTTCTGACCTCAATGATGGGTGTTTCTCCCAGCTGAAGGTTGTTAAACATGGCGGCATAGTCTCCGTTCAGATTCATGAGGTCTTCATGGCTGCCCTGCTCTGTGATGCTGCCGTCACGCATGAAGATCACATCATCGCAGTCCACCAGATACTGACAACAGAAATAGCACAGGTTTTTTTTGAAAGCTGAATTAAAAATTCATATAACTCAACTCTGAAATTGTAATGTACCTGTAGCTGGTGAGTGACAAAGATGACGGTCTTGCCACGCAGATGTTTTCTAATGGCGTTGTTGAAGATGTGATTTCCGACATGGGCATCCAGAGCACTTAAAGGGTCATCCAGAATGTAAATATCCCTGTTGCTAAATAAAGCTCGAGCCACGCTTATCCGCTGGCGCTGCCCGCCACTCAGGTTAGCACCGCGTTCTCCAATCTGACAGAGAAAATCACATATTAAAGATATACCTTTATTTAAAGAGGAATTTTGTGTATTATTATATTAGTAGACCACAAATGTGCAATCCAGACAAATCCTAAAGGATTTTTGTTCCCGTAATATTTGTTTTCCATTCCAATACATAATATTTGTTCCGGATTGTTGTTAATGTATCACTTTACCTGTGTGACTGTATTTTTATGGTCTGAATAAGTCTATACTTTATATAAATAAAACTGATCTGCACTTCTGCACTGTTTTCCGTTTTTTTTTTTACTGTTTATTCTTACTGGTATACCAGTCCTTAGATTTACTGTTTTGGACTGCTGCCTTGAACCTGAGAACACGAGCACACAATGACGCATCCAGTGTGTGTAAATCACACAGTGTGTCAAGCATCTCTGTTGATTTTTGTGTAGGATGTGTTACCTCAGTCAGGTCACCATTAGGGAGGATGGCCAAGTCTGGTCTCAAACAGCAAGCACTCAGAATAGCCTGATACCTGGAGGAGACACATAAAAGATACGGGAGAATAAAACATCCTGCTTTAAAAACCAAAAGCGGTAAAATATCAAGGTGTCATTAGAGTTATAAATACATCAGGAAACACATAGAGGCTATTCAATGACAAAGCACCATCGCTCAAGGTCATATGCGCTTAGTCACAGCCCTGTCTCACTTGCTCAGCCTTTTAGTCTCCTTCACATGGACTCAAGCACCTTATTCATTACACTGAAGTGCAGCCATTTGGCAAACCAAAAAGTACTGACGTATCCAGTATTAAGGCCCCAAGATACTCGTCATTTTGAAAAAGTTAGGCCAAAACGAGTCTGTTTGGAGTTTCTTTAAGAGGCTCGGAACAGCTTGCCAAAGCAAACAGAAAAGTTTGCTCTAGCTGGTAAATGCCTTTTAACTACTGTTGGTTTGTAATTACATAACAGGTGGATGTGTTTTGTGGCTCTGCCTTTTCTGACATGGAAATCGTCTCTGATTAATTTCTTCTGCTTAGTCCGTTGACGTCAGACACAAGTAAAAACATGAACACACCTCAGAGCTGCTTTATAGTAGAAATTAAAGTTGTTCTTTAATTCTAATTAAAGGTGACTGTTTTTTCATGTTTAATACTGTAATGCTGCTTTAAAGCAATCTATTATATAAAGCAGGGATGAACCGATACCACTTTTTCCAGAATTTTCCAGTCCGATACTGATACTTTTATTTTTGGTACCTGCCAATACAGATACAGAGATACAGTGCCTTGCGAAACCATTCATACTCCTTTATTTTCCATGTTTTGTCATGTTGATGTTTTATGTTAAACTGTTTTAAATAACCACATCAAATCTACACTCCATACATCATAATGACAAAGCAAAACAGATTTGTGACAACTTTTTAAATTTGTTAAAGATAAAACACTAAAATAGGTAAATTTCATAAGTATTCATACCCTTAACTCTGTACTTATTACCTCTAGAGCCTCAAGTTTTTATGGGTATGATGCAACAAGATTTGCACATCAACATTTCTGCCATTCTTCTCCTCATCTCTTCACCTCTCAAGCTTTGTCAGCTTGGATGGAGTCAATTTCAGGTTTCTCCAGAAATGTTTGATTGGGTTCAAGTCCAGACTCTGACTGGAATACTCAAGGACATTCACAGAGTTGTCTATAAGCCACTCTTGCTGTGTGCTTAGGATCATTGTCCTGTTGGAAGGTGAACCTTCTGGCCCATCTGAGGTTCTGAATGCTCTGGACTTTGACGAGTCTCTCAGTCCCTCCCGCTTTTGGGATGGTACTCTGCAGGTGATGAGCAGTGTCTGGTTTCCTTTAAACATGATACTTGGAATTGAGGTTCATCAGACCAGAGAGTCTTGTTTCTCACAGTCTGAGGGTCCTTTTGGTGCTTTTTTGCAAATTCCAAGTGTGTTTTCATGTGTTTACTAAGGAGAAGATTGAGTTTAGAAACACTGCCATAAATCCCAGATTGGTGGAGTGTTGCAGTGATGTTTGTCCTTCTGTAAGTTTCTCTAATCTGCATAAATGATCATGGAGCTCAACTAGAGAGACCATCAGGTTCTTAGTCACCACTCTAGCCAAGGCCCTTTTCCATCAATTGCCCAGTTTGTTCAGGAGGCCAGGTCTAGGAAGAGTTGTAGTTGTTTCAAACTTCTTCCATTAAGGATAATGGTGACTACATGCTTCTGTAAACCATCAATGCAGCAGAACTTTTTCTGAACTCTTCCCCAGACGTGTGGCTTGATGCAATCCTGTATCTGAGCTCTACATGCATTTTTTTTTTTTTACCTCAGGGCCTGGTTTTTCCTCTAATAGGCATATTTTTAAGACGTGTGCCTTTCCCAAATCATACCCATTCAGTTGAATTTGCCACAGGTTAACTGCACTCAAAGTGTAGGAACATCTACAAGCAATACGAATGCTCCTGAGCTAAAGTTCAGCTGTTCCAGATAAGGGTACGAATACTTATGCAATGGAATCATTTAAGTTTTTCATTTTTAATAAATGTGCTTTGTCATCACGGTGTATGGAGTGTACTTTGATGTGGGGGAAAAAAAAAGTAATTTAAAGCAGTTTAACATACAGCAGCAACGTAACAAAATGTAAAAAAAAAAAACATGTTTTTGCTATTTTGATAGCATTTGCTATTTAAAAGATATTTACATATTCATCTAAATGCCACTCTCAGAAGAATGGACAGTATACTGTTGCTTAAGTATTTATAATTTATTTTTAATCGATAAGCGAACAACTTTGCGAAATAACTTTGCTGTGAGTGTATTGGGGGCCTTTACAGTTTTCTTTTATTTGGTGCTCACCTCTCTTCTTCCATTTCTTTGCCAAACAGGATATTGTCACGGAAGGATGCATTGAGAATCCAGGCCTGTTGTGCCACATAGGCAAAATCTCCATCAACAGCAACAGTCCCCTCTAAAAGAGTCATCTGGGACACACACAACGGGCATTAAAACATGCATGTTGCCTTCAATGTAGACAAAAGACAGCTGCTTTTTTTACACTTCAAATCACTCACCTGGCCAAGAATGGCAGAGATGAGAGATGTTTTGCCGCTTCCTACACTGCCACAGACACCGACCAGCTTCCCCTGAAGATCCAAAAGCAGGCATGATTATTAGTATGCTAATTCCTTGTCATCTCTACCATTACAAATCAAACCAAATTAGCATAAAAAATGGTAAACCTTTTGTATAGAGAGGTCAATGCAGTGAAGAGTTCTTTGCAGGCGTTGGCTGATGGTTGGCACTTGAAGGGTTTGATCTTCAGGACCGGAAGCCATGTCTGCAGACACATCATTCAACAGCTGGCCATGCGTTTCCTCTTCCAGCATCTCGTGTTGTTTTTGCTCGTCATGCTGTCTGCGCTTTTTGCGACACCCTCTCATTCCGAGGCCTACATAGGGTGTACCACAGGGCGACGGCTGGGCACTGTGACCGCCCGTCTCCCAAGCCAAACTGGCACCACTCATCTCTACTGCAACGGAAGGATTCCTTGGGAGCTCACGAATCATCTTGACCTCAGCCATCAGCAACAAACTCTGAAGGAAAAAGAAGAAATAGAAAGAATTAATGAACGTTTCTTGGAGAACAATCATTAAAGTTAAAGTAAACAGAGGCTTGTTCGTCTTTCTCTTTGAGATTTAAGGGATAGTTGACCCAAAAATGAAAATTACCTTATGATTTACTCATCCTCAAGCCAGCCCATGTGTTTATAACTGACAAATACAATCCAAGTTATATTAAAAATGTCCTGGCTCTTCCTACAATGGCAGTGAATGGGTGTTAAGACTTTTAAGTCCAATAAAGTGCATTCATCCATCATATAAAGTACTCCACATGACACTGATGGGCTAATAAAGGTCTGCTGATGCAAATCGATGTGTTTGTGTAAGAAAAATATCCATCTTGAAAACTTCATAAACCGTAATTATTATTGTGTGCATCAATTTGCTTCAGAAGGCCTTTATTAACCCGCTGGGTTCTGTGTGGAGCACTTTTTATGATGGATGGATCTCAACAGCCATTCACTGCCATTATAAAGCTTGGAAGAACCAGGACATTTTTTAATATAACTCTGATTGCATTCATCTGAAAGATGAAAGTCTTATACACCTCGGATGGCTTCAGTGTGAGAAAAATCGAGGGGTAATTTTCATTTTTGGGTGAAAAATGGAATGTAATTATTTTAATGTAAAATAAAACAGTGTCTTCGCTGTAAGAATTAAGCATGTTTTTCTTTAATTAAAAATTAAGAGCAGTAGGTGATTTTCTCTTTGTATTTTTACGTTTTATTAATATTAAGCACAGAAACGGCAGAAGGAATATTATTCACTGTCGCTTTAAGCGCCACACGGATCCAATATACTGTTACACGCATATTTTCATTCTTAACTGTTAATGATAATTTAAGACATAACTGACAAGTGTTTACATGAATAATCACCAAGCGCCTCATTTTGAAATATTTTTGCATGCATTTGACCGTTTAGGTGCCCTTTGAGCTAAAAGATAACTTTACACGTCCGTGTTCTGCTCTGTCTCTGAGCGCATACACAGAACATTGCAAGTTTTCTTTTGCACTTTTAAAAAACACAACATCAAAGAAACATTAATAAATCAAGCACTACCTGTTTCGTGAAAGTCACGTTACATAATTTTGCTGTTTTGCATGTGAAATTAGGCTTTTATGGAGGAGCGAAAGGGGGTGCAATGGAACGCAATAATAGTTTCATCTCAATTACTGTATTTTCTTGATCATTTGAAGCTAAAATCGAAACTGAATTTGGATTAATTGCACAGCCCTACTAAATGGGACAAATTATTAACTCTCTCACCAGGGTTGCCAGGTTTTCACAACAAAACCCACCCAATTACTATTCAAAACTAGCCCAATCACATTTTGTGGGAGGTCCCCCGGTAAAAATCATGTTCCAGGGGGTAAAATACAAATTTTGTGGTGGGGTTTCCAAGGGTTAAATATTACATTATTGGGGTTGCTTCAACCGGCGGACATGAAAAACACCCCACGGCAACAGTATGAAAGTAGCCCTATTCTGCTGGAAAACCCTCCCCTCACAATGTAGAGCACATTGAGTATCTAGAAAAGCACTTTATAAATTCGATGAAGGAGAGTCTGATCCAAACGTATAAAACTTTATTTTGTGACTGATATGAAACAATGTGATGTATTAAAGCAATCAACAGGGTTTTTTCTGCTCTACGTTCAAATAAATCTCATCATAAAATTCCCCTTTTATGATTGCATCTCCAACAGTTTTGATGTGGAAGTTTATTGAAGTGTGATGCAAGTCATGTAAAAGGGACTTTTAAAAAGGGATTTTTGTCTAATGCCACTGAAGTCAGAAACAGAAGAAACAAAGATATAATCTGCATAATTAAGTGAAAGATAGAGTTGGATGGCAACTGGAGCTTTTCGATATGGCACCAAGAACAGCCTCATTCCCATCTTGTTCAGTTAATTTTTCTTAATCAAGACCATATCTAACATACCTCATTGATACCACCTGCACCAATACCTGGATTTACAGGAACAGGGTTCCTCTGAGAACAGCATGCACAAATGCACACTACCAGATTTGACAAAGGTAAAAGAAACTCAAAAGAAGGAAAGAAAGCTCACCTTGAACCTATCAATGGCGACAGATGCCTCTGATAGAGATTTGACTGAAAATGGGGTGACCTTCAAGGCAAAGGTCATGGCGTTGAAAACAGTGACCACAGTAAATGCCTAGAAAAAAGGAAATGAAGTAAAGAGTCAATGCATGAATACATTAATACTGTGGTAATGCCTACACCTCTGAAGAAGCAGTGTAACCCTACCTGTGCAGCAGTGAGGTCATAACCTAGCAACATGTGTGTGGAGAACGTGGCCACACTGGCAATGACCACAACAATTGGCGCCACACCGACTGTAATGCTCTGAAAATATCCGGTTCGTTCCAGAATTTGACGCTCCTCAGCTCTAATTCCTGTTAGATGGTATGCAATGATAAGCAAAAACATTTGCATAGAAAAAAGCCAAAGCAGGTCACTTCCAGAACAAAAATGAACAGATAATGTACTCACCCCCTTGTCATCAAAGATGTTCATGTCTTTCTTTCTTCAGTCGTAAAGAAATAGGAAAACATTTCAGGATTTCTCTCTATATAGTGGACTTGAATGGTGCCTGCAAGTTTGAACTTCCAAAATGCAGCTTCAAACGGCTCTAAATGATCCCAGCCAAGGAAGTGAAATTATTGGTTATTTCCTTAAAAAAAATTACAATTTATAAACCTTTTAACCTCAAATGCTCATATTGTCTAGCTCTGCGTGAACTGTGTGTATTCAAGACAGTTAAGGTATGTCGAAAAACTCCCATCTGACTTTTTCCTCTAACTTCAAAATCGTCCTACATAGCCGTTTTACCTTTTTTGTAAAGGGTGTTTGATTTTCTATGCACATTTACTTTTTAAGCACTGGGTAGGTACTTCTGCAGCGGTGTAGGATGATTTTGAAGTTGGAGGAGAAAGTGAGATGGGAGTTTTTAGACATACCCTAACTGTCATGAACCAGAATACACAGAGCTGACGCAGAACTAGACAAGATGAGCATTTGAGTTTAAAAAGTATATCAATTATTTAGACAAGATATACAGTAGCTAAGACCATTCTTCCTCGGCTGGGATCGTTTAGAGCCCTTTGAAGCTTCATTTTGGAAGTTCAAACTTAGGAGCACCATTGAAGTCCACTGAAATGTTTTCCTCAAAAAAACTTTATGGCTGAAATTTCTTTATGACTGAAGAAAGACATGAACATCTTGGATGACAAGGGGGTGAGTACATTATCTGCACATTGTTCTTGAAGTGAATTTCTTCTAACACAAACTTGCAAAAACAGAAAAAAAAAAATCTAATTCAAAACATTTACAAACATACACCAGCTAAATAAAAACATACATACTTCGTACAGCTTGTGAGAAGGCCTTAACCCAGGCATACATCTTAATGAACTTGATGTAGTTCAGAATCTCATTCATTTTTTGAACGCGTTGGTCAGTCACGGCTACCCCCTTCCTCCTGAAGTACGCGGTCAGCCTGGAGCTAAACATCTACAGAAAAAACATCGTTGTTACAACAGAAATCCCTAATGGAAAAGCAACACTAAGCACGAACCAAAAAGCTCACCATAGTGGGGTAGAAGAGGATGAACACAGCAGAGCCTAGAAGAGATGTCGGCCCCAATACGGATAAGTTGTAGAACATTCCCAGCACGGCCACCAGGGGGCCTCCAGCCAACAGGCTGCCCACGGCAGCGGCCTCAAACATGCGCTGGCCGTCACTCGAACACATATTGATCAGCTAAAGAAAAGAGCGACACGTACATCAGCGAGGTGCGCGAGGTATACCGTAGACTACCATGAAATATATGCGGGCTTCACCTTCTTTAGATATTTTCCTTCACTCTTCATCTCTTCACCACTCAACACCCTAGGATATCTGCGCCTAACCTTCCTAAATGTACAACGCATTAATCCAAACCTCCTCCCCCGTCCCTCAACACCGTACCTCTCCCATGCTCTTCTCCCGAAGGCTGCGCAGCCGCAGTATCTTATGGAAGGCCATGGTCAGGATGGCTCCACGCAGGCGGGTGCCGGTGCGGTAGTTGAGCCCCCAGGTGAGGGCGAGGGACCAGGAGCGAATCAGCTCGGTGGCCAAGAGGCCCAGCACCAGCAGCAGGCCGTAGGGCAGGTCAGGTTCACTCATCTGTGTATACTCCAGCAACCGCCTCACCACAAACGCCTGCGGAGAGGGAGGACGAGCAAGGGGGCGACAGGACACAGCAGGCGTGACTGAGGATACAAACATAGCTGTGCACCTGCACTGCGATATTTACATTGCATGACCTTCCTCATCATAAATCAATCGAATTACGTCATCCGGCAGAAAAAGATAAAAGGATGCAGATCATTATATGCTACGTGTGGGGCGTCATCATAAAATGCACGACTTCTAATCATTGGAGACAGTGAGGGAGCGGCAACGTCTACAGAGAGAGAATGTCAGCCTGTGTTCTAATAGTTTTATTACCTTATGTGGCCCTTTTCTCTAGCCCTTGGAAAAGAACAAGAGAGACATGAAACAGTACCGACAGTACCAGCTGTGCGAGAGACATAGCAATGTGTCATAATCATGGACATAATGCCCCTTGTTTGTGGATTCAAAGACTTTTTACCTACAGTCACATCAGGTTGGGGTACAGCATGGAGATGTACTTTTGTTTTAACACCTGGAAATTAATATCAATTAAATTAGTAGCAGAGTGTGCGCAAGCACAAAACACAGAAAACTTTAACAGCTGACACATTTCAAGAAAGTCATACACAGTCGCGCACACACAGTCGCACACACACACACACACGCCGTTCTCAGATATCATGCACATACGCAGTCAAGGATATGCAGACATAAACTGGGAACACGGGCAAACCCATGTGGTTGAACACAGCTGCTAGATTTTATTGGGGAAACCTTGAATATTGAACCTTGAAAGTTGAAACATTCAGCAGTTTGTGGAAGAAAATCAAAATTACAAAGATGTTGCAAGAACAACAACATGGATCAGGCAAATCAAATCAAAACAAAAAACATTGACAAAAATCACATCTAGTTCTTTGAGAGTCCATCCGCCAGTTGTCATCACTTAAAAGCTGTCCCATTTATTTTTAATCGAGGTTAGTGGGGCAGCGCTCCCTCCCTGAATGACGCACATCTTACAAGACCCATTTACACCACATAGTTGCCCAAAAAGGTGTCCGTGAAATTGGTCAAAAATCCAACATATTGAGGACAAGAGGTGCGGGTCTGAAAATGGCCTGTACGCTCATGAATCTCTCAAACTGGGGAGCGTTTCAGTCCAAAACGAGCAATATAGAAACCCCGCAAGTCCGTTTTCCGTTTGCTGGCATTTATCTGCAGAAGTCTGAATCGATTGTCCATCGGCATAAAATCTTGCCCGCATCCGACATCGGACATACATTGCATGGATCATTTGCCAACCAGTTACCCAACCTTTCAGACAATTTCTTACTGGATCATTCAATACACATGAGAGGTGAATAATTACAGAGATCAAATAAGAGAGGGGAAACAGAAAGAAAGAGAGAGAAGAGGAGAGGAGAGAGAGAGAGATAAAGAGAGAGACGGGCAGCAAACAGCATTAACTCTCGATCCAGCCCTGCATAAGAAACATGCCCTTACCTCCCAGGAATCCTCACCGGCTCTGCCTGCCGTGTGCTCTCCCCGCAGGTTAAATGGACACCCTGTGGAGTCTAAAGAATAGCCTCTGTCACATGTCACACACATGGGGACCCAGCGACCTCTGACCCCTAACTCCAATCTGAAAAACCCACCCAGCCCACCCCACCCCCCAAAAACACCCACCTTCCTTTACAAACCACCCCTGAGCTCAGTCATCAGAGCAAGGACAGGTATCTCTTCAAGGAGATGTTCTACAGGGAGTTGCTAAATATAGACAACAGGGAGAGAAAGGCAGTTGATGATTAAACAGATTGAAATCCAGGTGTTTTGATAAGCCCGATTTTCTCCAAAAGGTTGAAGGAGACAGAGCCTTGCTGTGTCGCCCATGGTGGGACAGTGACAGAAGCTCTCCTTGAAGAAAGTGTTAGCCTATCCTCCTGATCTAAAGAGATTTCTCTTTAACTACGCTTGTGCTACATGCAATGCCCCTAAACTTAAGTTGTACCCCAAATCTAGCTTTTCACAGTGGGCCGTTAGAACAGAATACTTTCCTTATTATCTACCCAATATTAACACCACAGATATAAAACACCTGGTACCTGGAAAGCAAGAGACAAACAGAAACTTGCACAATCATAGAGCAGCAGTTTTTTTTGGAACTGAAACTCTTGAAATTGAAAATGATGACTATGCTTGAGTCATTTATCTTTAGCTTTATTAAAACTACAGTACATTTATGATTAATAACGTATGGCCTTAACTAATAGACTTAAAGGTGAAGTGTGTCACTTCTGCACAACTCACAGCACCAAAATGAACTGGAAAACACTGACCGCTGGCTCTAAAGGGAAGAGAGTGCAACAGTCTGGTTCCACAGATAATGCACTGACCCCCTTGTCATCCAAGATGTTCATGTCTTTCTTTCTTCAGTTGTAAAGAAATTCAGTTTTTTGATGAAAACATTTCAGGACTTTCTCACCATATAATGGATATGTATGGTGCCCCCAAGTATGAACTTACTAAATGATCCCAGCCGAGGAGGAAGGGTCTTATCTAGCAAAACGATTGGTTATTTTCTGAACAAATGGACAATTTATATACTTTTTAACCTCAAATGCTTATCTTGTCTCAATGCACATGCGTAGTTTGTGAGATCCCGGTCAATACATTTCGATCGCTTCGCTAGATAACACGCTTCTTCCTCACATGGGATCGTTTAGAGCCCTTTGAAGCGCCATTTAAACTGCATTTTGGAAGTTCAAACCTGGAAGCAAGTTTAATTTCTTTACGACTGAAGAAAGAAAGACATGAGCATCTTGGATGACAAGGGGGTGAGTACATTATCTGTACATTTTTGTTCTGGAAGTGAACTAATCCTTTAAACACAGACCTTTTATGAGCTATGATGTTGTTAAACAGTAGTATATGCTTTTATCGAAGCTAGCAGTTTGCATCATTTTAACCTATATTTAAAAGAATTGTGCTTAAAAGTGGAAGTCCTGGCGAAAACTACATTACCCATGATGCTTTCATTTTAAAAACAGAAACAGAGATTTGCTGTGAGCAAATCGCAACAAGAGATCTTGCAAGGAACACCCACTTCCCATGAAGCACCGCAAACGACGTAAGCAAAATGATCTTGCTTTGAGTCAAAATACTATGCTATTTAATTATGATTTGCAGTGCTTCATGGGATTGTAGTTCTTTCCACCACTAATACCGTTAAGTACAGTTTTGTACCTTTGTATGTTTTTGCTTCACTTAAAGCTGCAAGCTGTTTATGTCTAAGACGAGTCACGCAGGTAGAGGGCCTACCAGAACCAATCTAAATTAGTCTGAATAATAAAAAAATAATAATTATAAGTGTACAGTAGCGATTCAGGATAAGCCAAAAACATGGTTTGGATTTATGATATACTCACTTGTTATATAAATTTTGTACATTTTGAACAACAAAAAAAAGCTTTAAAAAGCTTGCAATGTTGTGATTGTTTTGATTCATGGCTTATAATGCTTTAAAAGACTTAACATCCCTATGGAAAAATTTAATGGAAAAAATACACTCGGAGCCAACATGGCTGAAAAAGTGGGCTGGCACTAATGCACTCTATGTTTGAGCTAATGTTGTCACATCCAACATAGTTGGACAGCTCAAATGGATTGCAATTCCATTTGGTGCCGTTAGTGGCGCAGTTATGACATACTTCAACAACAACATCTAAATTAATAGCGTTCTTCTATTTTTGTGACATGGAAGTCAAAAACTAACAGACATACTGTATAATACTCTTTTGGTCTTGGCACAAGTCATCATTAAGGCACTTTATAAATTGCACTAATTGTTAAATGGTTTTTGGGAGCCACACTGGAAACACCACAGAGGTAAAGCAGATCACTTCTGAGGCCCAGTTACATTGTAACACACTGTTCATTCCCCATCTGAACACTCACCTGAGCATTTGAGGGGGGGCAGGATTTGATAGGTGGCTCTACAAAGCTAATAATACACAGAGAGACAGATAGAGCAGGAGCAAGAGAGATAGATAGAGGGAAAAGACACTAGAAAGACACAACAGAGCTGAGATGGTGTTACTTACTGGGCCACTGAAGCCTGCGAGTTGAGTAACCATAAGGCAGAGGATGGACAGCAGCAGACGTGTGCGGCAAAAATGCCAGACCACACGATGAAGAGACGCCACGTCCCCTCGTGACCTGATTTCTTCATCCCATAGCCCGGCCAGCCTGTGGAAATGAGGTTTTGTTAAAGGGATAGTTCACCCAAAAATGAAAATTTGATGTTTATCTGCTTACCCCCAATGCATCCAAGATGTAGGTTACTTTGTTTCCTCAGAAAAACACAAACGAAGATTTTTAACGAAAACCGGTGCAGTCTGCCAGCCTTATCATTGACCTGGATGGGCACCAGACCTTTAAAAGTAAACAAAAACATGCACAGACAAATCCAAATTACACCCCGCGGCTCGTGATGATACATTGATGTCCTAAGACACGAAACGATCGGTTTTTGTGAGAAACTGAACAGTATTTATATCATTTTTTACCTTAGATACACAGCCACGTCCATCTGTCATGTGCATCAGTCACGTCCATGGTCACGTCACATTAGCACGCGCTCTGGCGTAGAATACGCAAACGTCGTAAGGGGAAATCAGTGAAAAGTCCCGGATGAGTTTGCGCAAACTAACGTAATCTTTTAGCTTTAAATCGGTTTAAACAATCAGGATACGCGCAAGTAATTACCATTTTGAATAGCCGCTATACACACACAATCTCTGTGCACTGTGTAAACAATGAGTGTCGTATACATGCGACAGATCGCTTCCGGCGTTTGCGTATTCTACGCTAGAGCGCGTGCTCATTTGACGTGACTGATGCCAAACTCGTGCACATGACAGATGGACGTGGCTGTGAATCAAAGGTAAAAAATGATATAAATACTGTTCAGTTTCTCACAAAAACCGATCGTTTCGTGTCTTAAGACATCAATGTATCATCACGAGCCGCGGGGTGTAATTTGGATTTGTCTGTGCATGTTTTTGTTTACTTTTAAAGGTCTGGTGCCCATCCAGGTCAATGATAAGGCTGGTAGACTGCACCAGTTTTCGTCAAAAATCTTCGTTTGTGTTTTTCTGAGGAAACAAAGTAACCTACATCTTGGATGCATTGGGGGTAAGCAGATAAACATCAAATTTTCATTTTTGGGTGAACTATCCCTTTAAGCACTATTTGGCACCATCATAGTACTGTATGAGAAGGTTGCCTCTACCAGGCCTGAATTACATACACCTTGGAGAATCTGCAAAATGTGAATTATTTTACCAAAATAAAAGGGATCATACAAAACGCATGTTATTTTTATTTTATTTAGTACTGATCTGAATAAGATATTTCACATAAAAGACATTTACATACAGTCCACAAGTAAAAATAATAGTTGAATTAAAAAAAAAATGACCCTGTTCAAAAGTTTACATACACTTAATTAATACTGTGTTGTTACCTGAATGATCCACAGCTGTGTTTTTATTTTTTGTTTAGTGATAGTTATTTGTCCTGAACAGTTAAACTACCTGCTGTTCTTCAGAAAAATCCTTCAGGTCCTGCAAATTCTTTGGTTTTCCAGCATTTTTCAATGACTGCATGATTTTGAGATCCATCTTTTCACACTGAGGACAACTGAGGGACTCATATGCGAATATTACAGAAGGTTCAAACGCTCACTAATGCTTCAGAAGGAAACAAAATGTATTAAAGGTTGTATCAGCGATTTCTAGCCTGAAACATAAAGTGTCAAATTCAGCTGACCTTTCTTCACGATCCGCTCGCTGCCTGCCCCATAAATTGTCTGTGAAAAAACCGCGTCTCTCTGGTCAGCCTAGGGTCCGAGATATGCCAAAAAAACAATCGGCACTACCAACCTTTCCACAGATAAACAAACAGTGTTCCAACCAATCAGCGTCAGGGGTTTGGTGTTGTGGACTTTCGCTCCGCCTCCCTCACATCCCAGCACCAGTAGGAAAGTCCACAACACCAAACCCCTGACGCTGATTGGTTGGAACACAAAGTATCATAGAATATATAGTAAAACCATTTACATACATTTGCAATCAGTCTTTTTTAACAGGTATATTCCCAAGTAATATGAAAATAGCTAAAGTTATTCCTATTTTTAAAAATGGAGATCGCCATTGTTTTTCCAACTACAGACCAATTACTCTTCTTTCCCAGTTCTCGAAAATCTTAGAGAAAATCTTTGTGCGTAGGCTTGATAATTTTATTGATAAACACAAATTATTGAGTGATCAGCAGTATGGTTTTAGAACAAACAGGTCGACTTCAATGGCTGTGATGGAACTGGTAGAAGAGATTTCTTCTTCAATGGACAATAATGAATATACTGTGGGGGTGTTCCTAGATTTAAAAAAAGCTTTTGACACCATTGATTATGGATTATTAATGATGAAACTGGAGAGATATGGTATAAGAGGGAATGCTTTTGCTTGGATAAAAAGTTACCTCAATGAAAGATACCAATTTGTACAAATTAATAATGCTAAATCAGATTTAATGAAAGTTACTTGTGGTGTTCCGCAAGGATCGGTGTTAGGCCCTAAGTTGTTTGTACTGTACATAAATGATATTTGTAAAGTGTCTAAAGTATTAAAAATGGTTTTGTTTGCTGATGATACTAATTTATATTGTTCTGGGAAAAGTTTGGAACAGCTTCTAAATACAGTGGAAATAGAATTGAGGGTTTTCAAAAAATGGTTTGACAATAATAGACTTTCACTGAATTTAAGTAAAACAAAGTTTATAATATTCAGTAATCGACAAAGTAATAATAAAGTGAAACTAATGATTAACAACGAGGAAATAGAAAGAGTGTACGAAAATAAGTTTTTGGGTGTTATAATTGATCATAAATTATGTTGGAAATCACATATTAAACATGTAAGAACAAAGATGTCCAAATCAGTTGCAATATTAAACAGATTAAAACATATTTTGAATGAAAGTACTTTATATATACTGTATTGTGTACTCATAGTTCCTTACATTATTTACTGTGTGGAGGTGTGGGGTCACGCATATAAGACCAATTTGAATTCATTATATATGTTACAAAAGAAAGCTATTAGGATTGTTAAAAGGGTTGATTATTATGAACCAACTAATAAACTGTTTATCAATTTACATGCATTAAAATTTGTAGATTTAGTTTCTTTATATACTTTACAGTTAATGTACAAAGCATATCATAATTTACTTCCAAATTGTATTCAGAGGCTGTTCAAAATAAGAGAAAGTCAGTATAATTTAAGAGGATTGTATATGTTTAAAAAAGTGAGGGCAAGAACTAACGCAAAAAGTAGGTGTTTATCTGTTATAGGGGTAAATCTATGGAATAAATGTGATAAGGAATTAAAAGTATGTAACTCACCTTGCCAATTTAAGAAAATGTATAAAAATAAGGTGATAAAAAGTTATATGATTTCGTATAAATAAATTGTGGTTGTATTGTTAAATGAAAGATAAAGGGGAAAAACGAAGGAATAAAAGAAAAGAAAAAATTGTGATTAATGTTTGTATATTTTGGGAAATGTTTTTTTTTTTGTCATATTGTTTATTTTGTGTTAATTAACTTTGCCCATTCAGTTAATGATGTATAAAGGGTAGGCTTAATAAGCAACGCTTCTGCCTACACCTTTTTCGGCAACTATGTATTTTTTATTTTTATTTTGTATTTATCTTGTGAAAATTTGTTTGTGAGGACCGGAATAAAATTATTATTGATTGATTGATTGATTGAACACTGTTTGTTTATCTGTGGAAAGGTTGGTAGTGCCGATTGTTTTTTTGGCATATCTCGGACCCTAGGCTGACCAGAGAGACGCGTTTTTTTCACAGACAATTTATGGGGCAAGCAGCGAGCGGATCGTGAAGAAAGGTCAGCTGAAATTGACACTTTATGTTTTAGGCTAGAAATCGCTGATACAACCTTTAAGAGCTTGGGGTGAAAACTTTTTGAATTTGTAGAACAGGGTAAATTTAACTCATTTTGTTTTCTGGGAAAAAATTAAGTATCTTCTGTAGCTTCTAAAGTACTTAATGAATAAAATATGATATTTAGGCAAAATAAGAAAAATGTACACATCCTCATTCTGTTCAAAAGTTTACACCCCTAGCTCTTAATGCATCATTTTTCTTTCTGGAGCATCAGTGAGTGTTTGAACCTTCTGTAATAGTTGCATATGAGTCCCTCAGTTGTCCTCAGTGTGAAAATAAGGATCTCAAAATCATACAGTCATTGTTGGAAAGAGTTTAAATACACAGAAATGCTGAAAAACCAAAGAATTTGTGGGACCTGAAGGACTTTTCTGAAGAACAGCGGGCAGTTTAACTGTTCAGGACAAACAAGTGACTCATGAACAACTATAACTAAACAAAAAAACCCAGCTGTGGATCATTCAGGTAACAACACAGTATTAAGAATCAAGCGTATATAAACTTTTGAACAGGGTCTTTTTTATAAATTCAACTATTATTTTCTCTTGTGGACTATATGTAAACATCTTCTACGTGAAATATCTCATTCAGGTCAGTACTAAATTAAAAATAACATGCATTTTGTATGATCCCTCCTATTTTGGTAAAATACTTAACATTTTGCAGATTCTGAAAGGGGGATGTAAACTTTTGACCTCAATTGTATATTTAAGTTGGATGTGTTCTTGATCTTTGATAAGAAGTCATGTATCAGTACTAACCGGCGACGATTGGCCTCACAACTCTCGAACTGCGACACGGCCCATATATCCTCCAGAAACAGCTGACCCTTCTTATGGGCCAACACCGCCAGTGAGGTTAACCAGTTAAACGTCATAAAAGAGAAGAGGCCGGCGTTATCCACTGGATGCTGATACCTGTGATAACGCAATGAAAAACAGGAAGAGAAAAGAGATGTGGATTAGTCTCTAAGCTGCAGTATTTAAATTCAGTGCAATTTGGTCTATTTTATTACGGCCACCCAGTGTGAGTCCCATGTGCCTTTCTCTCAGGGACACAGTGTATGTCTCGTAAAACTGTGTCATTTCAGCTTAATCACTGCACTGTGACATTTTAATAGGGTTGTAATTTTACCAAAATGTGGCTTTTGTTGAAATTGAACAAAGATATTTGTACTAGAGCTGATTTCTCAATTTTAACTTACTCTCTAAAAATGTTGTATAGGGTTAGTTAAAGGAGTAGTTCACTTTCAGAACAAAAATGTACAGATAATGTACTCACCCCCTTGTCATCTGAGATGTTCATGTGTTTCTTTCTTCAGTCGTAAGGAAATTATGTTTTTGAGGAAAACATTTCAGGATTTCTCTCCATATAATGGACTTCTATGGTGTCCCCGAGTTTGAGCTTCCAAAAAACAGCTTCAAATGGCTCTAAACAATCACAGCCGAGGAAATCTAGCAAAACTAGCAGTTATTTTCTAAAAAAAAAACAACAACAAAAAAAAAAACTACAATTTATATACTTTTTAACCTCAAATGCTCGTCTTGTCTAGCTCTGTGTGTACTCTGTGTAGAGATTAAAAATTATATAAATTGTAAATGTTTTTAGAAAATAACCAATCGTTTCGCTAAATAAGACCCTTCTTCCTCAGCTGGGATTATTTAAACTGCATTTTGGAAGTTCAAACTCAGAGGCACCATGGAAGTCCACTATATGGAGAGAAATCCTGAAATATTTTCCTCAAAAAACATAATTTCTTTACGACTGAAGAAAGAAAGACATGAACATCTTGGATGACAAGGGGGTGAGTACATTATCTGTGAATTTTTGTTCTGAAAGTGAACTACTCCTTTAATTCTTTATGAAATCCAAGTAATCTTTACAAGTTAATTAGGCATGCTTTTGATTATTAAAATGTAATGAAACTATTAAATCCATTCAATTAATGAAATGATTCACAGAATTTGATCAAAATAAACACATAAGACTTTCGCTCATCTTTGGGACACAAATTAAGATATTTTTTACATAATCCGAGAGCTTTCTGACCCTGCATAGACAGCACTGCAACTGACACGTTCAAGGCCCAGAAAGGTAGTAAGGACATCGATAAAATAGCCCATGTGACATCAGTGGTTCAACCATAATGTTGTGAAGCTATGAGAAAAGAATTACTTTATTCAAAATTTCTTCTCTTCCATGTCAGAGGAGACTAAATAGTTTTCTTTGCACACAAAAAATATTCTTGTAGTATCATTAAATTACGGTTGAACCACTGATGTCACATGGACTATTTTATGCATGTCCTTACTACCTTTCTGGAACGGCTCAGAAAGCTCTCGGATTTCATCAGAAATATCTTAATTTGTGTTCTGAAGATGAACGAAGATTTTACGATATGAGGGTGAGTAATTAATGGCAGAATTGGGTGAACTATACCTTTAAGGCTGTTATTAACAGCTGACTCTATAATCTATTCAAAATGTTCAGTTTGTCACAATTTGTTTCAGAAAATGCTTCTACTGGCATCACAGGCCTACCTTTGACATTTGAGAGCCTGACCTTCAAAAGCATGCAGACATTTGAAAACGGACACTTACTGAAATAAAAGGCACACTGATCAGTAACAATAGTACGTACTTGCTGGTGGAGCGGATTGGCTTGAGTACACAGACACTGTGGTGGTATTTGCTTCTCCCGACTTCGTCCTCCAACTCTTTTGCGTCAGCGGCACTGCCCCATCCAATGAGAGGCCGCCCTCAGCTCTCGCTGCCGTTTCAAAAGCATCCTGGGAGAAACAACAGCAGATCAGGTGTTCAGTTGCCAGCTTTGTTTCTGAGTGTG
>NC_133371.1:2191175-2253858 GCF_049309525.1 Garra rufa | reverse complement strand
AATGTGTTTAATTTGTAATGAGTGCATTGGAGTACTTAAAGATTACAATGTGCGGAGGCATCATGTTGAGAAACACCACACTTTTTGCACCAATTTTCCAGAGGGATCTCAAGAGAGGGCTGCAAAAGTGCAGAGTTTGATTGCATCTTACAACCGGAGCAGTACTACCATGGTGCGGTCATTCACAGCCCAAGAGAGAGCTACTGCAGCATCCCTTCGTGTTTCCTGGATACTGGCAAAAAAGAAAAGGCCATTCACAGACTCTGAAACCATGAAGGACTGTATGCTGGCTGTCGTGGATGAGGGGATAAATGACGATAAAATTAAAATGAGCATGGTATCTGCTATGAAAGCGTACCCTTGTCAGATATTTCAAACATTCGTAGGGTTGAAATTCTTGCTGCAGATGTGTATGAAACGCTGTTAGGAGACCTGATGAAAGCTGATACTATGTCTATAGCAGTAGATGAGTCCACAGACAAAACTGATACTGCTCAGTTGTGCATATATGTCCGTTTTTTTGATGGCAAACGCTTCCAAGAGGAGCTGCTCGGCCTACTGCCGTTAGAAGGACACACAACTGGCGATATAGTCTTTGGGAAAATTTCCGCCATTTTTAAAGACAGTGGTCTGGATATGAAGCATGTGTGCATGCTTGTGACAGATGGGGCTCCGTCCATGAAAGGGAAAGTGAATGGCTTGGCAGCACGTTGGTCCGCTGTTGCACCTCAGTTGATCTCCTTAAGGCGCGGTCACACTGCACTTTTCGTTCCACTGACTTCCATTCATACGCATGCGAATGCGTTAGACCGGAAACACAAGCCCGTGTGAAATATTTTCGAATTTCGCTGCATTTGAAAGTTCAAACTTGGTGAACTCTGACCAACGAATTCGCATCACATGACTCTGTGTGACCAACAGGAGATCGATACGTCACAGCATGACCTCTAGCTGAATGAAAAGAACCTTAAATTTAAACATTTAAAACTGCAGGACTGCGGTAAAGTGTAGTAGATTGTATGTTTTTACATTTAAATGTATTATTAGTGTCATTTGCTGAATTTCACTTTTAAAAAAGAAGCTGCAGAGCATGACGTCATATCATGACGGAATTTCGCATGCTCAAAGTCTAGTGTGACGCCGGTTTCACACTGCACGCGTAAGCAGCGCGTATTTTTTTTTCGGCGCCCATGTTAACAGATTAGAGCATTCACACCGCACGCAGAGGCGGCGCGGCAGCGCACAGCAGGAGCAGAGCAGAAGCGCCAGTGCCGCGATCGTTTTGGCGCCGAGTCTATTTTTGCTGCACCGCTTACGCTGGATTAAAGCCACAGTGCATTGCTCTTCATCAAAATTGACCTGATTAACATAAAAAAAAAACTATTTCGTGTATCATATGCATATGCAATCACGGCTTAAACGACTCACCAGCACAAAATAATGTTTTTGTGGGGTTTTATAAATAATGTCGTAGTTACACTTGTTCAAAACAATCCCGTTAGCAATGTTTGTACTATTTTCTGCTTATTCTGATAAATACAAGAATCAAAAAATAAATAAATATAGGCTACTGTCATTAAAATGTTAATTTAAAATGTAATTTAAAATATAGAAAGAAAATCATTTTTAAAAGTAAAATTTCTGAAAGTACTGAAGGAGATCCTATAATAATTTAATATAGATTTACAGTAGTAACAAATTATATTTGTACATGATATGTCTTATCATGTTTTTAAATATAATGGTTTCATTATAAATCTTTGGTGGACAACCACCATAATAAAATATGATATTTACTATCTGAATCGAATCATGTCATGTGAACAAATTGAAAAGTCAGTCATCTATTAATTATCTTGTAAATTGTGTCTTTAGCCCCAATGTATGTGTATGTACTATTTAAAACTTGACTCTTCTGTAGTTATATCGTGTACTAAAACCGACGGAAAATGTAAAGCTGCAATTTTCTAGGCCGATAAGATTAAGATTCTGGTGTAATAGTCAAGGATGTTTGTTGCCGTAATATGGTCGCAGCAGGCGCAGTAATATCACGCAGCACCTGAAATTCCGTCTTAGTACACGATATAACTACAGAAGAGTCAAGTTTTAAATCGGACAAATATCGAAACTCGTTGGTCATTTTTGAACGCGATGCTATTGGTCTAATAGGATTCAATGATCTATGCTAAGCTATGCTAAAAGTGATATCGCCAGAACAGGAGAACGGCTGAATGGATTTCAAAACGGTAAAACTCAACTTATTAACTCGGGGGGAGTTGGAGAATGAGCCTATTTCCAAAAAAAGTGGAGTGTTCCTTTAATGTCGAGCCTTGATATTGCATCACATCGGTAGCTGCTTCATATGTAACTGTAATGTATTTTATCGTTGGCTATACATGGATACTTATTGCACATCCCTATTGATAAGCAGCATATTAAGAGTTTACTGAGGGAAAAGTCAAAGTTAATAGTTAGTTAATAGTAAGAATTGGTCCCCAAACTCAAGTGTGACCAATGTACTTGACCTCACATGCAGCTGCACACTACGACATGTGCCAAAGACTACTCTAACAGACAAAGTATTTTATAACAGGCCAGCCAACAATAAAGTTTGTGCTGCCCGCAGCCAGCTGAGACAACAGCCGATTATA
This sequence comes from Garra rufa, assembly GCF_049309525.1. Taxonomy (NCBI): domain Eukaryota; kingdom Metazoa; phylum Chordata; class Actinopteri; order Cypriniformes; family Cyprinidae; genus Garra; species Garra rufa. Next base: position 2,251,207 of record NC_133371.1, on the reverse strand, counting down.
TGGGCCGTTGCCCTTGGTGACGGGGCTGTGGCGTATTCTGCTGACATCCAGGCTAAGTGCTGCGAGCAGTCAGAGTGTGTGTCTGCGTATATGTGTGTGTAAGCAAAGGCAGACTCAAAAATGTTTTAAAACTCAGGGAGGCAGAAAAAGCCAGCCGGATTAGCTCACTAAAAGAACAGCATGTACTTTAAAGCCTCTAAGTTTAAAAGCAGGGTGGTCATCTTCAAACATCGCCAGTGATATTATCAAACAAACTACACTCAACTGAAGTCAGCTGCTCATCTACAATCTCCCATCATGAGAAATAAAAGGAATAAACATAAAAAGCAATTCCGAGAGCACTAAATATGGTAGGGTTCATTAGGGGTGGGCGGTACACCGGTGTCATAGTCAGCACCGGTGTGACATTGCGCCACGACATGGATTTTCTAATACCGTCAATACCGTAATAAATCAATTATGTGCCTTGAACGGCTGCATTTACATCAATAATAGCTAATTCTAAATAAGGCATTACATTTTCTTCAAACGTTCGGTTGTGGTCTGAATACCTGTCCTTATACTATATATCTTGTTGTAAATAAAAAAGTAAAACATATTCGTATCAGCTTTGCAGGTGGTAAGTAAAAGGGGAGTGGCCATTAAACGACTGGTGAAACATCATGAAGAAAGGTCGGGCCTGTAGCCTATACCAGAGGCGGAGTGGCAATCGGGACGACCGAGACTTTTCCCGGTCGGCCGGCTGAAGGATTTACACAGCGGACACAAATTGAGCGGGCGCTAGGCGAAAGCGACCGGCCTGAGCTTATTAGAATCATTGACGTTACTAAATTCTCTGCGAATAGCGGCCAAATATTCCCACATTAACGTCCAACCAATATTTATATCAGTTGCATGTCCTTGCATGATGCTTGAAATTTCCATCCAATCACAAAGCTCTTTCTAGAATGCTCTTAGTTCTATAGTTCCTTACAGGCCCGGCTCCACGGCCACCCAATCAGAAGCTTGGCCCACCCGACCCGAGCCCCACACTACATAGCAACATAGCATCACAAAATTGGCGCGATATTTAGTTGAGCTCCATATTTTTTTCTTATCGGCGCACCCGCAAATATTCTAATATTGTATATAATTTTCGCACTTTCAATATGCAGGGTATAGAAATCGCTTTTAAATGAGTGCTTGCGCTGTTTACTTTTACTTTCGATTTTGCGATAACGCACACTCTGTGTAAAGGGAGCAGCACATCTTATAATAGATATTTGTCAGTGAGTACAAGATTGCAGCAAATCCTCCAGTCTATTTTTGTCATCTCTCTTTACTTTCGACCCGTGATCATTCAAATCTAAAGGTCATTGTACACTGAGTCCGATTTTCGTATGCATTTTTTTAAAGTTTTCTCATATTCGCCATCCTTCTCAAAATGCTTATTATGGATGCGAAAATGCAGAAAATCAAACACGATCCAAATTTTTTTATGACGGACGAAAGTTTCAGAGGCAGTGTGTAAACTCGATTAACATAACCTGTATTTTTTTTTTAGGTGCAAAAATCTCAGACGAAAATTTCGTACTCATGTGTGCAATGACATTAACTCCAGCAGCTCGTGTTGGATGCAGGGTTGCCAAGTCCGCGTTTTCCCCCACAGAATTGCTCTACTTTTAAACTGTTGCCATGGGTTGATTTCCCCCAGTTATTTAAAGGTTTTAAATATTGCAGAAATTAAATTTCCATAAAAAATATTTTTGTTTTGTTGTACACTGTTAAGTAAGACCTTAAGGTAAGGTTTTTTACAAAACAAATATGTTGAGAATGCATAATACTCTCCCATGTCTCTTTTTCCCATCTCCCATGGACCTTTCAAGCACAACATTTAATTTTCAATGACTTCACTCAGAGATCAAAAAAAAAAAAATGCGCAAAACAACTTTTAAGTCCTGATTTGAATCAAATAATTCAAGATCCGTGCTCCCAGGTTTCAATCTAAAACAAAAGATTTGCGAACCCGCTCAGAAGTTCTGATTTAATTCAAATGATTCACAATCTGCGGTCCTAGGTTCCATTCTAAAGCAAAACATTTGCGAACCTGCTCACAAGTCCCGATCTGAATCAAATGATTCACAATCCAAGCTCCGAAGTCCTGATCTGAATCAAATGATTCATGATCTGCGTTTCTTGGTTCCGATCTAAAGCAAAACATTTGCAAACCCTCTCAGAATTTCTGATCTAAATCAAATGATTCGCGTTCCACGCTCCGAAGTTCCGATCTGAATCAAATAATTCACAATCCGCGCTCCTAGGTTCTGATCTAAAGCAAAACATTTGCGAACCCGCTTAGAAGTTCCGATCTAAATCAAATGATTCATGATCCGCGCTCCTAAGTTCCAATCTAAAGCAAATGATTTGCGTTCCACGCTCCGAAGTCCCGATCTACATCAAATGATTCGCGATCCACGCTCCTAGGTTCCGACCTAAAGCAAAACATTTGCAAACCTGCTCAGAAGTCCCGATCTGAATCAAATGATTCGCGATCCATGCTTTAAAATCCTGATCTGAATAATGATTGGCAAACCATAATTTCAGATCAGGACTCGGAGCGCAGATCACGAATTATTCAATTTGCAGAATGATTCAATCAAATGATTCATGATACTCGATGTTCTGATCTAAATCAATTGATTCATTATAGACAAAGCTCTGACCTAAATGAAATGATTCGTCATCTGTGCTCTTGGGTTCCAATCTAAAGCAAAAGATTTGCGAACCCGCTCTGAAGTTCCAATCTGAATCAAATGATTCACTATCCACGCTCCAAAGTCCCAATCTGAATAATGATTCTCAAACCGTCATTTCAGATCAGGACTCGGAGCGTGGATCGCAAATCATTTAATTCACGTAATGATTCAAGAACCCCCTCTGAAGTCCCAATCTGAATCAAATGATTTGCGATACACAACTTGAAGTTCCGATCTAAATCAATTGATTATATGCAAAGTTCCGATCTGAATCAAATAGATTTGCGAACCCGCTTTGAAGTTCCGATCTGAATCAAATGATTCGCAATCCACACTCTGAAGTCCCAATCTGAATAATGATTCATAAAGCATCATTTAAGATCAGGACCGAAGCGCAAATCATTCAATTCACTGAATGATTCAGGAACCAGTTCTTAAGTCCCGATCTGAATCAAATGATTCACGATATGTGAAGTTCCGATTTAAATCAAATGATTCGCAAACCCGCTACGAAGTCCGGATCTGAATCAAATGATTTGCGATACATGATTTTGCGAAACAGTGAATCATGTTGCGATCCAACATGTTTGTAAAATCACTACAAGCAATGTTGAAATTCAAAAATGAATGGCTCTTTTCATTTGATCAGATTTTTGCTAGTGAATCACTTGTAATGAAAAGTCACGAGTTTTAATCACTCAGAGCGGTTCCAGCATAAACGACTCAATTGATTTGGCTCGTCTGTTTCTCTTATTGCATCTTCAGCCATGTTTACACAACACTGTCAGAACTACTGCTGGTTTAGCATGATCGTTTTATGACATTAATTGAAATAAGCAAAAAAAAAAAACTAATTTTAATTGCGTGAAAAGATATGTGCTTATTACAGATACATTGTCCTTCAATAATTCAAGCACTGCTCAAGTACCACTTCAGGAATATAGCTTTTTTCAAGGGCTTTCCAGGCCTTACATTTCAAAAAGTCAAATTCAAGTACTTCAAGCACTTTAAGCAGCTTATACAACCCTGTCAAAATAATTAAATATGGTAACATTTACAATAAGCATCCATTTGTTAACATTAACGTACATGAACAACCATCTACGCATACCTTGGTAATAGAAAATGTCATTGGCTAGTAACTTGTTTTTGTTTACTCACCAAACTAATACTGTAATGTCGTCTGTGTTGGCGGGCCGCTCTAAGGTGACTAAAACTCTGCAACAGGAGTGTTGTCCAGATGAAGGCCAAAGAGATGACCCTTTTATTCATGGCAAGTGAAATTGCTCATTCTGTGATTTCTCAAATATTGCAGGTTTACATTGACACTAATTCATTCAAGTCCCCAAAAAGGCTGGTCGTCAATGTAAGAAAAATGCACATAAAGACAGGACAATGCAGAGACTCTCAATGAGGAATCGGTTCAACACTACAGCTGGAATTGTGTAAGGATCTGTCTCGGCATGTTTGAGAAAAGTCAGACTGAAAGTGCACTCTGGAGTGACCAAGCCTCTCATCAACAAAAAGAATCAAAAGGCTAAGCTCACCTATGCTGAGGAACATGTTGTGTGGAGAGAGGATAACTGGTCCAAAGTTCAGACTTGAGAGCTTGAAAGTTTCATTTATTTGGGTTTGATGGGAAACATTTTATTCGCCGTCAAACTGAGGAAAAACTGAAGCTTAAGTGTGTAAACAAGTCAGTGAAAGGTGGAAGAGGAAGTGTCATGGTTTGGAGGATGTTCTTTGCAGCAGGAGTTGGGCCTCTTATACAGATACATAGCAAGGCGAATGCAAATGTTCATCAGAACCTCCTGCGGCAACATGCAGTTCCTTCTTTGCAAACATCTCGCAATCAGCCTGAAAGACAATGCCCCATCACACTGCAAAACAAGTAAAGCAGTTCCTTAAAGCTAAGACCATTGAAATAATGAAATGGCCAGGCCAGAGTCCTGATCTAAACCAGATTGAAAATCTCTGGAAAATCCTTGGCAACAAATGTATGTCTAAGAAACCCACTACAGCTAACAAACTATGGAAGAGAGTGGAAGAAGACTGGACCAAGATCACACCAGTGCAGTCTGAGAAAGTAGTTGTATTTTATGTGGATATTTTATCAAACATGTTGGTACAACAGTAATATACCTACAGCTAATATCCCTTCAAATTTTCAGCGATGAAGATTAACAATACTTTCGAGAAAAAAAAAGTATTTGTAGATTATTTTTTAATTTTGATCTCCACTAATTGCAACAAATCAGCTTTTTTCCAGGATTTTGTTTTATGTTAGAAAAAACAACTTGAAAGAAAACACGTGTAACAGTTTTTTTTAGATCCGTGTGCGTTCAGTGTTAAAGTGACAGCAGCCTAATTGAAGCATTGCCTGTCATTAATGTTAATCCAAGAACAAAAAGAGCATTCACTGATCTTGACTGAATATCTTTTGTAACTTTACTGAGGATAGATCTTTATTTATGAAAAGAAAACTATGCAGGGTTTTCAAACTTTTGATTTAAATTTCTGTACCTGTAATTTGTTCAGTTGTATTTATTTATGCTACTGCCAATTTATTTGCTTGTTCCTATTTTAATTACTGACTGCTGTCTCTATTATTCTATTTGTTTTTGCTGTGGTATTTTTTGTTAAAACCATAGACAAAAGTTCCTTTTAGGAAGTGATCTGTAGGCAGCTGATTTCTGCTCATGTTATTCAGCTGCAACAGAAAGCTTTGTAAAAAATACAGAATGAAAATGTTTGACCTTATTTTTTATGTTACTGGAATCGAAACTAGGAATCGTTAAGAATCAGAATGGATAAGCAGAATCCGAAAACGACAAAATTGAAACAATACCGAACCCTACATATAATTTGTCTTAAATCCCATTTTGTTAAAAAAACAAGTGTGAGGAAATTTCATCATAAAATCAGTATAATAATCGTATCGCATCATGTGATGAGTGAATGATTAAATCCCTAGTATGAATAAAAATGTATGACCCCAGACTCCATATTTTGTCATAATAACAAAACAATAAAGCAGATTTTAATGGATTCTGTCCACATGATCAGATTCATTTATACATTTGCATATGTTTGTATGCCATAAGAAATCGGTTTTATTTTTTGTCCTTAAATTCCATTTTCCACTGCATGCAAATTCACTCTCTGACAGCAGGTGGCGCTTATGGACCAGCAGCAATGTAGCGTTTCCTTGGTTACTGCTGTAAATAAATCAGCTCTTTAATAAATGCTACTTTAATATGCATTAAACAGATATATCCATATAAACCTCCACCTCAGTCGTATCGTGATCGGTTTAATCTTGACTTGAATTGTCACAAACCTTTTTCGATTTTCATCCAGGTTGGATGTGCTTTGTTACATCCCTAATGGCTACCATGTTTTACTGATAAAAAAGCATGTCTAATCAATTGAATTCATAAAACTTTTTCCATTTATAAAAACGTTAAGTATAACATGGATTCTGTGTTTTATGAATACAAATGCGTTATCAAATTTTTGCCAAACAAAGTGCTGCACAACATAGATTAACTTTTATAAATTAAAACATGGAAAAAAATAATAACATTGTGTGATATTTCATAATGTTACTTTTTTATAGCTTACATTACTATTACTTTGACAAGTACATTCTGCTGTACAACATTAATACATTTCTGTCAACTTTTGCAAAATTCTGTGACTGGACCATATGTTTTTTTGACAGAAATGCTTTTTGACAGAAATGGGCTGAGGACATTTCAAATGCACAGAAATACACAAGCTAATTTCCTCCTGTCAGCCAGCTGCCTCACGAATCAGCACAGCTTTAGCAACTCTGTCACAAGCTCTCATGGGAAACAGGCTGGAAAAAAACCTTATCTGGGACTGATCAGAATGCAGAGAACACAACGATCTAGAAACCAAAGGCACGCTGGGAACAACGGCTCAGGAACTAGAAAATATGAAGAAATGGACAGAAAAAAACTTTGTAACAGTACTTTTGTGTGCATTACATACATAGTGTAATGCCACACATTATTTACATAACATTCATGTAAAAGCGCCTCAAGGCAAGTCAGCCTTGTGCTGCAAAATAAGCGAGAAACTGTGAAGAATTTGACATCTCTGGCTAGATTAGATGAATGAGAGAAGTCTGCCGTGAACGCTCCTCAGCACGTGCAGGACGTCCCCCTCCCTACTTCAGCACTCTTCCCATGTCCCTCTAATGCGCTCACGTTGCACAAACATACAGCTTGCCTGAGCTCTGAGGGGGGTATCGGCCTATCAGCAGGCTAGGCTGCTGCACGCATCACCGGAACCTAGGATCGCAATTGGCTGTCATGCCAAATAAGGCGGGGCTAGATTATGTAAACAGATCCAGCTTCAAAATACAGGTTGAGCAGCCAATCAAAAGCACAGCCTGCACCCACGGCATCACTAGTGATGCGCTGAGTGGCTGAGAGACACACAGAGAAAGAGAGAGAGAGAGACAGACAGAAAGGTAGCATGATGGAAAAAGACAAAGAAAACTGTGGGTAGCACAGGACCCTCTCTTAACATGCTGACAAAATGCTGACGGCAGGAGCGCAACAAAACAAATGACACGACAAAGGGTTTACCTACCTTTATGAACACAAAAAACAGCTGCAGCATTTTAATGGTTATGTTGCTGGGTTAGTTCACACAAAAAAATCTAAATCCTGTCATCATTTATGCACACTCATGCAGTTCCAAACCTGTATGACTTCTGAAATATATCTTTGGGTGTGTTTTTTTTTGCAAACACAATGAACGCCAATGTAGTCCAGTGTTGTTTTGGATCTCTCTGACTTCCATTGTATGAACAAAAACTGTTCCACATAAGACAAAAAGTCAAACAGGGATTAGTGTGAGGATATAATGACTGAATTTTCATTTTTGAGTGAACTATGCAATCCAGCACATGACTTGCAAACACTTTTGAAAAACATCACTCAATTGGGCATGCAATATATTTAGGGTGTTTTCAAACCAGATTTAGTATGTCGTGTATGCCGTGTAAAATATATTAGGAAGAAAAATTTGGATTATACCTGATCATTTCAGTTTAATTCTTTCAATACTTTTTAAAGTAAAGTGTAGTACAGGTAATAATAACAAAGTATTTTTTTTTTAAATAGAATTAATTCTGAAAAAAGGCCTATAACAAAAATGTCCACACCAAGGAACAATAACACAAAAAGCAGTTTTGTCGTCGTCTGCTTTAAATGCTCAAGTTCTTTGAAGTGTAATGATTTCGATTGGCTTTTTTTTATTATTATTGTTCATCAGCTGGAAAAAAAACAATTCGAAAAATTGCTCTGGCGTGTCGTTATGTTATAGCTCTAGTGTGGACTTCCCTATTCTCATAGAATTAGATTAGTTGAACAAATTATTCCCATTCAAGAGTTTAAGAGTTTTTAGAGTTGAGCACTTTCGGAAGGACATTCAAGGAATTGATTTCTAATAATTAATTATGAAAAAAATCACGTCGCATATGATTGACTAACCTGCACTTTAGACAGCTCGTAATGGTCTGCTTCAGTTCCGGGTAAGGTCTCTTTGGACGGTACGGCCCTGTACGCAGAACCAGATGCCAGACAGTCCTTTCCCAAATCATGTCCTTTCATCTTCTTTTACCAACATAGGAGCGCTTTTGTTGCTTCAACTCTGAGCTTTATCTTGTCAAAGTCAGCAAATCTGAAGAGATGAGAGAAGAGATGGGTTAATATAAATGGAAATGTTATTTACTGTTATTTAGTCAGCATCGATCAAGCACATTATATGTACAAATCACATTTTATCCAAATTAAGCCTACTTTGAAGTCTCACAAGATTGTATTGTTGTATGTAAACTACTGTATGGACAAACATTAAAATTGGCATGCTTGCCCAATATTATTCTAGTAGGTGTCTAATGACATCAACAAAAGGTCAGTTTTAGTAGGCACCTTCAGTTGCCTCACAGTATGCCATCCTAATACCTGTACATTCCTTGTTGAATTTTGAGAAAACGTCACATTTCAAGCCAAAATCAGATTAAAAGAACCATAAAGATATTGTGCTTTTATGACAACTAACCAAATTTTCACCCAAAATGATAATTTTAAGCCATTTTTACTGCATTACAGTAAATAAATGAATGTTTCTATCTAATAATATCATAAAGCAAAACCTCTCAGTCATCCTTTGTTTGCTTTAGGCAAAATGCATGGCTTTTGTTTCTATTATGTGACATGCCTAAACATGTTCTTGACATGTTTCACGTGATTTACCCACCTGCGATGAAAAAAAAGTGACCTAACGATGTTGACTATGCACTATGCAGACAGCTCAGTAGGTTTTAACACACGGTCATTATTTTGACATTACCGGACAGCTGTCGTGAATGAATATACACATTAATATATTGATCTATATAGCTAAAGAGCGGCATTTATTAGGCTTTTACGCTTTGACTAATAGCTTTATTCTCGGAAGACACAATAAAAACAAAAATTACGCCTACATTAGATGACACTGGACACCGCTTGTTAAAGCTTTAAGCCTTTCTCATGTTTTTTTGAGTGTAACGTTAATAGGCCTTGCATCTCCTCTAACCAGAAGAGAACAAACAGTTCCCGAACAGAGGACTGAAAACAACTAACCACACGGGTTTTACTCAGGGACATCTAATTGTTACAGGCTTTTTTTTTAGACTAAACAAAGCACGACGAGATATATATTTAACGTTAGCCAAACGGGATCTGTTTTATTTTTTTTTATTAGTAGTAGTATTACCATGGCAAAGTGCACATCTTAAAACATCCCACTACTGTAATAATCTTATTAATGGCTTTCTAGGATAACAATCCTGTATCACATATATACCCTGATGTGTATTATAATTAAACATCACGCATTATCAATATTATCATCTGCATAATCGCATTTCGATATTCCGTCTACATAGAGTGCATCATAAGAACTGTAACGTTACCGAGACAATAGATGTCACCGACATCAGGATATAAGACACCGAAAAAGAAGATGTCCGTCACACTAGCGCATATTCACGTGAAAGACGCGTTTTGATTATTTAACGTTAATCTTCTTACCAGTCAACATAGTATTTTCCCATGACATGTCAAATGATGCTAAAATCAGTAACACTTTAAACTCCTTTTTTAAATTATGATTTAATAATTGCATAAGTGTAACATGCAAAGTACACTACATTACAAATCTTATTTTACATAAAGAATAAAAGATAAAAGTGTCCGCTGCAGCAGATACCTGTTCCTCCGGTTGGTCTGCAGATCTTCAACAGTGGATGGAGCAAAACAACTTCGTTATAAACCAGCTATTTGAAGGACTCAGATGTAAGCCGTTATGGGAAATGTAGTGTAACGTGTGTCCGCTGCGCGTTCAAATCGTTTGAGTGCCGATTTGTTGGAACTACACTACCCACAATTCTCTTACCAGTGAATGCGTCAGAGCTCTGTCAGTGGGCGGGGCTTATTGCGCGACTGAAGGCGACGCGCATCCTCTGCAGTCAAACGCTAGTATTGCAGTGTGATAATAAGCATGTGGCTCGGGAGTGGAATTTTACAATTCAGGAAAGTACAGTGAGATGATGATACTGCAAAATATGCGGACATTATTCACCGTTTCATCGGAAATTACACCTGGCGCATATTAACCAGGTCAGAGCTGAATCATGTAGAAACAAAAATATGTCCATACATTTACTCTCTACATACAGACATACATGATTTAAAATATATACATTTGCTGCAGTTTCTTCAACAAAACGTTAAATTATAAAACAACTCTTAACCATTGTAGATTCAGGTTAACACATACAGCAAATGTGCTTGTTCTATCTATCTCTCTCTCTCTCTCTCTCTCTCTCTCTCTCTCTCTCTCTCTCTCTCTCTCTCTCTCTCTCCCTATATATACAGACGACGATATTAATCTAATACCAGCTACTAGTTTACTAGTGTTTGTGTATGTATGTATATATACAGGTATGTGCCAAAAAATTAGAATATCGAGGGAAAGTCCATTTATTTCAATAATTTGTTTCAAATAGTTAAACTTGTATGTTATATTAGTTCACTACACACAAAGTGAAATATTTCAAGCCTTTCTTTCAATTTTGATGATTATGGATTAAAGACAAAAAAAAACAAATCCAGTATTTTACAAAAGTAGAATATTTCATGTGACTTATAAAAAAAACGATCTTAAACACATGTTGGCCTTCTGAAAAGTGTGTTAATATACTGTATTATGTCCTCAGTACTATGTCGGGCCTCCTTTTGCACTAATTCCAGCATCAAGGCGGCGTGGCATGGAGGCCATCAGCCTTTGACACAGTTGAGGTGTTATGGTAGCCCAAGTTTCTTTGATATTGGCCTTCAGCTCGTCTGCATTTCGGGGTCTCTGTTCCCTCATCTTTCTTTTGACAATACCCCATAGATTTTCAATGGGGTTTAAGTCAGGCGAGTTTGCCGGCCAATCAAGTACAGTTATCCCATGGCTATTAAACCAGGTACTGGTAGTTTTGGCTTTGTGGGCAGGTGCCAAATCCTGCTGGAAAATAAAATTATCATCTCCAAAAAGCTTGATTATGCATCAAGCCACTCCTGAACCAAAAAAACGTCAGAAGCATCTGTGCTGGGCTAAGGAGAAAACGTACTGGTCTGCTGCCCAGTGGTCCCAAGTCCTGTTTTCAGATGAAAGCAAATTTTGCATTTCATTTGGTAATCAAGGTCCCAGAGTCTGGAGGAAGACCGGAGAGGCATAAAAGTCAAGCTGCTTAAAGTCCAGTGTGAAGTTTCCACAGTCAGTGATGGTTTGGGGAGCATGTCATCTGCTGGTGTGGGTCCATTGTCTGTGGACTTGATAAAAGACAACGCAGCTGTCTACCAGAATTTTTTTTTCCTGCTGCTGATAAGCTTTTTGGATATGATTTTATTTTCCAGCAGGATTTGGCACCTGCCCACAAAGCCAAAACTACCAGTACCATAGGATAACTGTACTTGATTGGCCGGCAATCTCGCCTGACTTAAACCCCATTGAAAATCTAAGGGGTATTGTCAAAAGGAAGATGAGGGAACAGAGACCCCGAAATGCAGACGAGCTGAAGGCCAATATCAAAGCAACTTGGGCTACCATAACACCTCAACTGTGTCAAAGGCTGATGGCCTCCATGCCACGCCGCCTTGATGCTGGAATTAGTGCAAAAGGTGGCCCAACAAAATACTGAGGACATAATACAGTACATTAACACACTTTTCAGAAGGCCAACATGTGTTTAAGATCATTTTTTTATTTGTCACATGAAAAATTCAAATTTTGTGAAATACTGGATGTTTTTTTTGTCTTTAAGCCATAATCATTAAAATTGAAACAAATTAAGTCTTGAAATATTTCACTTTGTGTGTAGTGAACTAATACAACATACAAGTTTCACTTTTTGAAAAATTATTGAAATAAATGGATTTTCCCTCGATATTCAATTTTTTTGGCACATACCTGTATATATACATACATATATATACACGTATAACTTAATTTTATAATCTCATTAAAAGCTAATATTACATATAAACATTTTAGTGTTACCAGACATATATTAGTAATTTCACTTTCCAGCTTTACTTTAAAAATCTAACTATTTTTGTTTCAAGATGAAAATAAAGTATGTGTGGGCAGCATTGACTAGATTCACTTCATGTACTGCTCATTAAATGTATAAAACTCACACTCTAGATTGCTTTAACAGACTACGCAAATATATTCGGTCACATGAAGACAGGTAAATGTCACTGAACAGTTTCTTACAAGCTCAGCAGTTCCTTTTATTTACCATGAAGTCAAATGTCCTTTCTCTGTATCCTGATCTGGAGTAAACACAGACAAAATGTTCTTGTAAGTGCTCCAGTGTTGAGTAAGGAAGTGTTGATGAAACCTGCCATTTCCCTTAATTGTGCCCTTTTCAGTTCTTCTACAGTTTGTTTTACTGGAGCATCAGTTCCTCTGCAAATCCGGCTTGAAACAACAGTACATTTCTCAAACATTGCTCTACTGAAGAAAAAAAAAAAAAAAGACTAGGCATGAAATTGCAGAAGCTAGCAAAAATTCAATGTGGTGGCAGAAACTATAATACTTTGTATAGACTGAAGAAAGACCAGAAAGGCATCTTTTTTTGACCAATTTTTTATTGTTTGTACACAAAAGCATATTACACACGAGATGGGTACAGCATCTGAAAAACAAAAGAAAACAAATGTTTTAATTGTTTAATACATCAATGGAGGGCCGGTGTCCTGCAGAGTTAACCAGCTAATCAAGCTCTTACTAGGCATACTAGAAACTTCCAGGACCTAGTTTGGACACCCCTGTCACACATTAAGTACAAAGATCTACCAAAATCTCTTCTCAGGTGTGCTTGTTTCTTATTCTAAGCAGCTGCCACATGTGAGAGAACTACAAAACCCCGCTGTGACCCCGAGGAAGGCAAAGGTTCAAGGCCAAGTTGCTCTAGTTGCAATCAGTGAATTTGGAAATTAACTTTCTTCCGTATCTCCTAACCTAAACTCACATTTGCAAGAAATGCAGTTTCTGATAAACTTCACTGCAGGAATTTCAATTAATACACCTTCAATGACAAAAAAAAATTCATCATGAAGCTCATAAGACCAAACTACTTTCTAAAATGCCGACAGACAAACTAAAAGGACTAGTTCACTTTCAGAATCAAAATTTCCTGATAATTTACTCAACCTCGTATCATCCGAAACGTTCTTTCATTTTCAGTCGAAAAGAAATGAAAGTTTTTGAGGAAAACATTCCAGGGTTTTTCTCCATATCAATGTGGATCAACAGGTTGAAAGTCCAAATTCCAGTTTCAGTGCAGCTTCAAAGTGCTCTACACAAACCCAGCCAAGGGAAAAAAGTGTCTTATCTAGCAAAACCATCAGCAACTTTCTAATAAAAAAAAGAAAAGAAAAAAGTATATACTTTAATTACAAATACTCATCTTGCACTAGCTCTGCGATGCGTGTCTTCACGCATTACATAATCATGTTGGAAAAGTCAAGTGTGGTTAGTTCTTCATCTGTGTACACAGTTTCAAACAGGTACGGTAGGGTGGTAAACTCCATCTCATTTTCTCCTCCAACTTCAAAATCGGCCTACATCCTTGTTTTACCTTTTTTTTTTATATATAAAGGGCATTTGACTTTCTTTTCACATTCCCCTTGTAAACACTGGGTCGGTGCTTTTTTTTGCCTACATCACGCATGATCTTTTCAACACAACTACGCAATGTGAGGTCTAGCTAGTGCAAGACCAGCATTTGTGGTTATAAAATTATAGGATAAGACCCTTATTTCTTGACTGGGATCGTGTAGAATCCTTTGAAGCTGCATGGAAATTGCAATTTGGACCTTCAACCTGTTGGCCACCATTGACGTCCATTATATGGGGAAAATATTGCAATGTTTTCCTCAAAAACCTTAATGTCATTGCAACTGAAAAAAGGACATTAACATTTTGGAAGACATGGAGGTGAGTAAATTATCAGGAAATTGTGTGCAAAATCAGCAAGACCAAAATTAAACTAGCACCGTCTTGAATACTTTTTTGCCACTGCCACAGTGTAAAGGCATGCATGTACTGGGCAACTGAAAATGGACATAACACACCTCAAACACACAGTACCAAGTAACCAGCCGTACAAATTCTGTTGGACTAATAATTATGCGTTTCAGAACAGACACTGGTATTTTAAGAAACTTTAAGACCCTTACCACACGAATCCTGTGCCCGATAGCCTTTGCGGGAAGGTTGCTCCTAAACTTGGCACGAACCATTCCACTGTTTCCATGAGCCCGTGTGACTTTACCCCAGATGACGCGTGTCTTGTTGGGTTTACCGCCAGGTGTTGCAGTGGTCCTTAAGACAACAGAGAGAACTCCCATTAAATATCATTTTTGACTATGGACAGAAACCAAATAAGACCATTGATAGAAATTATGCAACAGTTTCACAACCACATTCAAACAGAACATTTACAGATAATGTACTCACCCCCTTGTCATCCAAGATGTTCATGTCTTTTTTCTTCAGTCGTAAGGAAATTATGTTTGAGGAAAACATTTCAGGATTTCTCTTCATATAATGGACTTCTACGGTGCCCCGAGTTTGAACTTCCAAAATGCAGTTTAAAAGGGCTGCAAACCGAGAAGAACGGCCTTATCTAACGAAACGATCATTATTGAAACAAATTGATTTATATACTTTCTAACCTCAAATGCTTGTCTTGTCTCATCTCTTGATGTGCATGCCTAGTCTGTGTAATCCGGGTCAAGACAGTTAGGGTCTTAAACTTCACAATCACCCTACAACGCGGTTTTACCTTTTTTTTGTAAAGGGTGTTTGATCTACTTTGTATGTTCACTTTGTAAACACTGGGTTGGTACTTCTGCAGCTTTCTAGGACGATTTTGAAGTTGAAAACGAGATGGGAGTTTTTCAACATATCCTAACTGTCTTGACCCAAATTACACAGACAACGCATGCGCATCGCAGAGACGACACAAGACAAGCATTTGAGGTTAGAAAGTACATAAATCAATTTGTTTTGAAAATAACCAATCGTTTCGCTAAATAAGACACTTCTTCCTCACCTGGGATAATTTAGAGCCCTTTGAAGCTGCTTTTAAACCACATTTTGCAAGTTCAAACTTAGGGGCACAATACATATCCATTCTATGGAGAGAAATCCTGAAATGTTTTCCTCAAAACGACTGAAGACAGACAGACATGAACATCTTGGATGACAAGGGGGTGAGTACATTATCTGTCATTTTTTGTTCTGAAACTGAGCTAATTCTTTTATGTTATAACATACTAGATTAAGTGATAAAGTGCATCAAGAACTTCTAGAATATCAGAGAGACACACTGTGCTGACATAACAGCAAAAGCATGATCTCACAAAGTCTTGAGTGACTTGTCCATTGAACACTTCGCTGTGCATCACTTACTTTTTTGCCTTGTACATATAGGCACAACGTTTGCCCAGGTAGAAGTCGACCTCTGAGCGGGTGTAGACTCCCTCAAGCTTGAGCAGAGCTGTGTGCTCACGCTGATTCCTCAGGCCTCGCTTGTAGCCAGCAAAGATGGCCTTGCTCCACAACCTTATAAAGAAAAGGTAAACAAGTCAATTATCTTTAACCATGTATATGCAATAAGCAACACTTAACCCTTTTAAATCTGACAAAGCATAGTTGGTAAAATGGAAGTATTTACTGAATCTTTAGACAAAATATAAAGTAAAAACTCTGAATGCTTGTTTGTTGTAGATGGTATTTAATACATCAGCCTTATGGCTTATAGTATAATACAGCAGGAATATGAAATGGGGGGAAAACAATTATCTAGAGCAGGGTTCCTCAAATCTTACCCTGGAGGTCCAATGCGCTGCAGAGTTTAGCTCCAACCCTGATGAAACTCACCTACCTGTGATTCTCTAATGATCCTGAAGACCTTGATTAGCATTCTCAGGTGTGTTTGATTAGGGTTAGAGCTAAACTCTGCAGTGCATTGGACCTCCAGGGTAAGATTTGAGGATCCCTGATCTAGAGGCATAAACTAACCAAAAATTAGATAATAAGGTTTTATATATATATATATATATATATACATACCATTATTCTAAAAGGCCGTTACTTTCTAAAACTGTGTAAATGAACAATTAATTGACAGAATGCATGCAGAAGATTACAACAGATTGTTTATTCTGAACATTTATAGGTTTCATAAGACTAAATGCATTACTGTCATCACACATCAGTACAGATTACATTGCTGACAGCCCTTATGTCTTACCTTCCAGGCATGATGATGATGATTTGACCAGGCTTCTAACCTAAAATAACAATAACAAAAACATTTAGAGTGAATGGCAATAAATACGCAGTCCTTCATTGTGCTATTTAACACGTTTACATTGAGTACATTCGCAATACAGTAACGTTAGCGTCGGAGCTGCGGCATGTTTATCTTCCTCAATGCTACGCTGCTAAGTTCTTACACAAAGTTATACGTAGTTCATAATTGTTACTACGCTTTCAAAACAAGCGTGTCAGAGTAGAAACTAACACGCATGATAAACGTAAAATGTATGTTTTGACAGTAATGAGTTGAAATGAGCTCCGCTTCAGTTTAGCCTGAGCCAACTGGATCCAACAATCCGTTTAAAATCGGAAGCATCTTATATCGTAGGAGGTTAAACTTTGCGGAATATGGACTTTAGGTGTATTTTCATCAATACTGGTTGGAATTGTGATTTAGTTTACATAACACAAGACTAAAATGTCACATTTTAAAAGTCGAGCTCTAAAACGCTCACCTGATTCAGTCTCAAAAATGGAGGAAAAGGCCACTCGCAAGGAACGCTGGGAAAATGTTAGCAGTGGTGTCTGAAAATCTGCCTGATTAAAATGAAAGCGTTTTAAATGTTTTTTCCTCCCGCATTCAAATTATAGCCTACCATGTTTCCAGCTGCCCCTAAAGCATTATCAATAACTAAAGCAAAATAATAAAAGTAATAATAATAAAACCATTTTTTTAAATCGCTTTAATTTTAACGATTGTATTTTTTGACAACTATACACTAGCAGTCCAGAGTTTTTGGACAGTATACCCTCATATATTCAAACCTATTAGTTTAATTGGAACAAAGTAAAAGGGAATGTATTAAAAAGTAAGTTATTTTCAAACTTCAATACACAATACTCACAAATCATTTTGATAATTTAAAAAAATAAGTTTTGTAATTATCTTAAATGGCCAATTCTACCTAAAATGAAGCATTTTCAGTTTAGAATTATTAGCAATGAGAAATTTTATGGAAAAGGTTACTTTTTGAGGTAGATCTCCCTGTTTTTTTTTGTTTTTTTTTAGAGGTGCCTGAAACCATTGAACTTTTTTTTTCTTGTCCAGTCCATAGACGGTCCAGTCACATTACAGTTTTGGCAGGGTATCTACAGCTGGCTAAATATTGATATTAGTACTCAAGTTCTGTCATTTAATTTGTTTCAGGTGTTGGTTTATGCATATGGTTTACGAAAAAGATGGTTACAATGGGTAAAAATCATATAGGCTACATAAAAGTAAGTGGAATAACAGTAAACCCTCTATAAACTGTTTAAAAATGTAAAAAAATACATAGAATCTTTAAAACACTTATCCAAAGATAATCAACCCCTTGGTGAATTGTATTAAACCATATTTGAGTCTCTTTCCTTTTAAGAATGGTAATATTTTGTATAATCTTTTTTGTTGTTTGTTGTGTAAATTTATATACACATGGATATTTATGTATGATTGGACATTTAATTATAGGAAAGTGTGTATTTCTCATATGCATATTGTTTTCCCCACTTGAGTTTGTGAATTGATATTGTTTTTGGACAGTAAGATTTGTTGTTTTTTTAATGCCTTTTCTTCTCTGCTCACCATGGCTGCATTTATTTGATCCAAAGTACAGCAAAACAGTAATTTTGTAAAGTATTTTTACTTTTTAAAATAAGTGTTTTCTATGTAAATGTATTTTAAAATATAATTTATTCCTGTAATTTCCGAGCTGAATTTTTAGCATCATTGCTCCAGTCACATGATCCTTCAGAAATCTTTATAATATGCTGATTTGCTGCTCAAAGCATTTAAAATTATTATTGTGATGTTCAAAACATGACTCAAAGCTTTTGAATAGTATAGTGTATACTGTTATTTGTGTTACAAAAGTTTTATTTTAGATAAATGCTGATCTTTGGATCTTCCCATTCATCAAAGAATCCTGAAAAAATGTACTGTTTTAAGTATTTATTATTATTAATGATAATAGTAATAAATGTTTCTTGCTCAGCAAACCAGCATATTAGAATTATTTCTGAAGGATCATGTGACCCTGAAGACTGGAGTAATGATGCAGAAAATTTAGCTTTGATCGCAGGAATAAATTACATTTTAAAATATATTCAAATTACATAAAGCAGTTATTTTACATAGTAAAAATATTTCACAATTTTATATCTTTTTGCTGTATTTTGGATCAAATAAATGCAGGCTTCTTAAGAGAATTCTTAAAAAAAAAACATTACAAATCTTTTGACTTTCTGCTTTATCAGTTAATGATCGGTTAAAGGTACAGATAACCAATTATTAATACATCAAATTCAGATAAGACTTACAACAAAAGTCATTTGCAATCTTTAAAGAAAATATTAAATGTATTTTTATTCAATTGGATTGTACTAAGGATTGCATGGAGTATGAAGAAATAGGATGGTGGTGATGACTGCTGTCCTTCTTCCTTGTTCTTATTTTGATAAAATATGGTGATCTTTGTATCATACAAACTCACAACTCTTTACAGTTATTTTGAAGGTCCAAAAATATGTTTTTGCGCTCCAACATTTTTTCTAGCCTGGCTAAAAGGCTGATGTATCTGCTCGGGTCGTGTTCACATTTTCAAGGCTCTATTCCTCTTAGGAAAATTACATTTTGTTGCTTGTGAAGTTCTTGTCATTGTTTGGTCTTCCAAGTTTTGCAGATAGACATGTTGGCCATAAAAGTGCTGCAGATGGTATACATAAACCCAGTGGCTTCATTTGCAAATTTCTAAGGACATTAGAGCAGTAATGATCTCTAATATCTCTCAGTAACTATATTTAGGGGCTCATGTCAGCCTCCCCTAAGTTGCTTTGACACTGAACAACCTCAAGCAGCAGTGTTTTTATACAGTAGAATTATGTTCAAGATGGCAAAAAATGCACTGTTGGACTAAATTCAGGTATGATACTTTATTTTGATGGAAAAGGAAACTGTGAAGCCTGAAAATATCTTCTTTTCAGGTTCTGGAGCTGTTGTATTTCCATCAGCGTTCTCCTCTGTTGTTTCCTCAACATCATCCATGTCTTTGCTGTCCTTCTTGGATCTGAAGGGATTTTTAAGCTGAAAACAAATGACATTAGTTACAAAACATAACTTTAGTACTCATTAGTAAAACATACAGATTTCTATAAGTATAAGCACAGATGTTAGGTACACTCTTAAAAATAAAGGTGCTTCACGATGCCATAGAAGAACCTTTTTTGTCTAAATGGGTCTATAAAGAACCTTTAACATCTGAAGAACCTTTCTGTTTCACAAAAGGATCTTTGTGGTGAAAGACGTTTTTTCAGATTATAAGGTAAGAAAGAGATGGTTCTTTAAAGAACCTTTGACTGAATGGTTCTTTGTGGAACCAAAAATGGTTCTTCTATGGCCAGATTGACAATTGACAGATTTACTCACCTCTTGTCATTCAAGATGTTCATGTCTTTCTTCCGTCGTAAAGAAATTGTGTTTTTTGAGGAAAACATTTCAGGATTTCTCTCCATATAATGGACTTCTATGGTGCCCCTGAGTTTGAACTTCCAAAATGCAGCTTCAAAGAGCTCTAAAGGATCACAGCCGAGGAAAAAAGGGACTTATATAGCGAAATGATCGGTTATTTTCTAAAAACATTTACAACTTATTATTATTACAATTTATATACTTTTTAATCTCAAACGCTCATCTTGCCGAGCTAGACTAAACGAGCATTTGAGGTTAAAAAATATATAAATTGTAATTTTTTTTTCTAAAATAACCCATCGTTTTGCTAGATAAGACCCTTCTTTCCTCGGCTGTAGAGCCCTTTGAAGCTACATTTTGGAAGTTCAAACTCGGTGACACCGTAGAAGTCCATATGGAGAGAAATTCTGAAATGTTTTACTCAAAAAACATAATTTCCTTACGACTGAAGAAAGAAAGACATGAACATCTTGGATGACAAGGTGGTGAGTACATTATCTGTAAATTTTTATTCTGAAAGTGAACTACTTCTTTAAAGCACCTTTATTTTTAAGAGTGTAGCACACTAAAGACCTTTTTAAGGATGTTTGATTTCATCATCTGTAACTTCTCTCTGAAGGTCAATTCTGGTAGATCGTTCTGTGTTGACACATCGTGACTCTTCCGTTCAATCTTGACAGGTTCAGCCAATGGAAATTTCTTTGCCAGCAAGTCAAAAACTTGACTGACCAGCAGCTCTGTCAGATGATCCACCACTGTCAGACCGAAATCCTCTTCTTTGATGATGAAGGGCATCACTGGAGTATTTTCAGGGAGCGTCGCAGGACGGGGGAAAGTGGAGGACACAAAAAGCCGCTGCACGAGCTCCTCCACAAAATAATGGAGAAAATCTCTAGCTGCCATTCTGACCTCGTTTGTCTTGTGTCGTAAGACGCAGTTCATTAAATGTGCAAGCCTATGATGCAGATGTTCTGAGGCTGTGCATGTGTTGTCCTGCGAGCTGAAGTGACCGCTACACTTTGACATATAAAGAGCGGTCATTAGTGAGTCAAATAAGGTGGACTTTGACCTGTCACTGTCTGATGGATGATGATCTGACTCCAGGAGGAAGAGTGACATTCCACCTTCAGACGACTCAAAAGTCGGCCGCAGAACTGGGACAGACCCAGTTTCCCATCTTCTGAATGCTGCAGTGGGATTCTTTGACCAAGCACTAATGACATCCTCTACAATGTATTCGATTACATTGCTTGTGACCTCCACCCAGTGACTCGGCCTGAGAGCACATGGGAGTTTGCCTTCTATTGCCGCAAGAACCGTGCCAATGGCTGTCGTGGCTATTGCGCGGGAGATGTGGCAACGTAAAACACCAAGCTTTCGGATGACACCACTGATCAGTAACTCCCCAATATCAGTGCAGAAATC
The DNA here is from genome assembly GCF_049309525.1 of Garra rufa. Taxonomy (NCBI): domain Eukaryota; kingdom Metazoa; phylum Chordata; class Actinopteri; order Cypriniformes; family Cyprinidae; genus Garra; species Garra rufa. Next base: position 2,229,634 of record NC_133371.1, on the reverse strand, counting down.
ATCAGGACGAAAGTAAACGAAGCACGGTGATGAGGCTGCATTGATCTTCAGCACACTGTGGTGCATCACAACATTCACCCGATGAAGAACTTCCTCCACCACAATGCCAGCGAGTTCAGAGGAATGCGAGTTGTCTTGACCCAGAGAGTCACTGAAATCGCAGTCAGCGCTGCTGAGGAGACCGTCCACCGTGATCCCAAAAAGAGATTCAAGCGGATGCACATATGGAAGTTGTTCCACTTTCAGGATCACTGGTCTTTCTGATGTGTCTTGTTGAATATCTTCAGTAGATGAGGACGTTGATGGCCTGTTTGACTTCACGACGGCAGATGGAGTCATGCTGACTATCTCAGACAGTTTTGATATTAAATCAGTCGCAGTTGTGGCAGCTGACGCTGCAATGGAAGTTAACATTTGATAGATTTGCTGTCTGGAGAACTGAGTGGAAAAAAACAAAATGAGTTATGGTTCTTATGATGTGAGCTAGTTTTTATCACTTTAAGTTTATGTTAGGTTACAGTTTGGGTATTTTTAAACCTTTGTTCCAAAACAAGGACTTGTTACAATTTGATTCTCCTTGATTCAGTTTGCTTTCACAGGGCGACATTTCAAAGGGATTGTGTTTATACCGAAATATGTTTACGCAAGTCACATGTGAGTAAAACTCTCATCCTCTGCTAATAGCAATCATCCATTAGGATGGGTTGACACGTTAGAGCTATGGACTAGCTAGCATTACAACCACATGTACAAATGTATAAAATACTTGCTTACTGCTTTAAAGGGGTCATCGGATGCCCATTTTCCACAAGTTGATATGATTCTTTAGGCTCTTAATAAGAAGTCTACAACATACTTTGGTTAAAATTTCTCAATGGTAGTGTAAAAACCGCTCTTTTATCCTTGTCAAAATCAGCCCTTTTTAGAGCAAGCTATTCTGTTGCATGTTCCTTTAAATGCTAATGAGCTCTGCTCGCTCCGCCCCTCTCTGCCGTGGGATAGTCTCGGCCTCAGATGTCATGCCCACGAAACGTTGGCTAAACGTCTGATGCATATGGTACACTTAACTGCAAACACAATGTCGAAGTCGTCATCTGATTACTTGAATTTGATCAGATTTCCGAGAGACGTGAGTGTCTTGTTTAATTTCGGCCTGCTTGGAAACAAAGCGCAGACTGATTTACTTGCCGTTTTGCTAAAAGGTGCTTATGCAGACGCCATTGTTGTTATACACATTTGCGAACAAATTACTGACTTACTGCTTGTTCTCAAGCAGTGTTTCAATGACTGACTTGTTGCACGCTAGTCTGTTGTTGTGGGGGCATTTCCACGCACCGAAACGTGACGCTGAACGAAACGAACTGTGATTGGTTGTTTGACATGTCGGTCAAACGGCCTTATGGGCGGGCCTTGGCCAATGAAAGCTGCTATGGATTCCAGACCTTCAGCAGTGTTGCCAGATTGGGCGGGTTTCCGCCCAATTGGGCTTCTTTTGCTCGGCTTGGACCGGAGAATAACGCATTGGGCGGGTAGACAAAATTTGGGCTGCTTTAAAAAAAATAAAAGCCGCCCAATCAGCTGTTTTTTTCTTCGCTTTTATCATTAGTCATGTTATTTTAGTACGTTCGAGCTCAAAGTATCACAGTAATATAATGTGTAGTGCAGTCATCAACTCATTTTTGCTTAACGGAACCCTTACTGGTTTAGTTTAACAGAGACCTGTCAATCAATTTACGTCTTTTACGTTAGTGAGATGTGATGACTTGTGAGTGACGGGGTTTTACATTACATTTGTTTCTCATAACTTTATTGTGCACTTTTTGCACATAAATTAGCATTTTTTTTACTGTGGACATTGAAAATGATGCTTGCATTTTTCCAAGGGTTAAAGTCATCGGTTAATTTCCACTTTGAAAAGATTTCTGGACATTTTACGCATATTTTCAGACTGTTTTGATCCATATTCCTGTGAAATTGATTATCTTTATTTTATTTTGTCATTATTCTTTTTTTAAAGAGATAAAAATGGTCCTTATCAACCTTGACATGGCAATAAAATTCTCATTATTTTGGCAGTTAAAATTTGGGCTGGTTTTTGTTGAAGTGGGCGGGTTTTGGTAAGCTTTTGGGCTGGAAATCGTCAACCTGATCTGGCAACACTGACCTTCAGCCGTCAGTCTGAAGGTCTATCTACGCGAGACTAGCTGTAGGATAACAAGCCATAATGTTTACTTTAGCTGCATTTAGCCGTGTTTAGCTGCGAAACTTGCTAACCAACACATTATTAAGAAAGGCCATTTGCAAAGATGCATAAAAAACCCTTATACTCACTTCTGCTGGGATTGGCGCTTTCCTGTCAAAAATGAAAGTAACGTTATCCTCTGTGTCTTCAGCGGCTCAGATGTCGGGAGTAAATGACGACTGCTATGTTCATTATTACATCCAACAACAGAACACCTCAATCACTCAATCAGAGACATTCTTGTCTTCCGCTGCACCTGATTTGACACAATGGTGATCGGAGTCGGACTGTTTCAGCTCGGTGAGGGCGAGTCTAAGGTAAGGCGCTCATGTCAATCAACTATTGTGGGAGCGGCCGACACACCGTCAAGAAGCTGAGAATGAGCTGATTTTAAAAAGGGGATATTACTTTTAAAGATAAAATCATTTTATCATTGTAGGGTGGTTGTGTACACAAACTGCCAACACACATTAATGTTCAAACAACATGTAAAAATGAGTTTTGCATCCGATGACTCCTTTAACAGATAGATTATATTTAAGACTTTAAACCTTACAGCTTTCCAGATTTCACCACATACACACTGATTTAATAACTTCAACTTGTAACTACCAAAATATATCCAGCTTTATCCTCATACACTTTTATAGTGAAATAATGAATATGGAAAAGTAAACTTACCGGGTAGCTCAGTGCTGCCTGTATCACTTCCAAATTCCTGAAAAATAGACAATTGTCGCAATATAATATAATATGCAGTGTTGGGAAAAGTTACTTTTAAAAGTAATGCATTACACATTTTTTTTTATTGCGTTACTCCCTAAAAAAGTAACTAATTATGTTACTTATAGCCTACTTTTTTTATTTTAAGTAATTCTGAATCTGTTTTTTTTTTTGTAAGTGAGATTAATTAATGCTTGTTCACATTTATTCTAGAACTAAAGTGACATCTTACTCCTGATTTCAATCAATAAATGAGAAAAAAGTAACTGGCATTAGTTATTTGGAAAAAGTAATGCGTTACTTTACTAGTTACTTGAAAAAAGTAATCTGATTACGTAACTCGCGTTACTTGTAATGCGTTACCCCCAACACTGATAATATGCCATACATACAACAAGCAGATTGGAAAATGGATGTATGAATAATATAATTATAATATAAGAGAAAATAATAAAATAAGATATAACATAATATAATATATAGGACAAGTAGATTGAAATTGGATGCATGGATGGATCAATGAATAATTATATTACAAAAGAATATAATATTAACATATTTAGAATGTAAGGAACAGACATACTGCTCAGTCAGATTCCACATGAAGTTGCAGATGACTGATTGAAATGTGACATCCTTCGGTTGTGGCAATGCAAGTTGTGCAGCTAAACGGGCTGCAAAAGCCAGTTCTCTGTGATGCTCTGACTGAGCTATATTATCAGAAGTCATTGTTATCACAAGCCACTGTAATCAACCAACTACAATACATTTCCAATTTCCGGATAAATGTGGCTCATAGATTCCTGCAGCTTCATTAATGGTGTGCTGGCTGTGACATCATTACAGTGTGTGATGTTGATACTGTCAAAGATTCTAATGGAATGTTTGTGGAATGCAGACTCCTGCTTGAAAAATACACTACACACATCTACCTTATTTTTCCATGTAAAGCCCCGTTCAGATAGTTCACCTAAAAATGGAAATTCTCTAATCATTTACTCACCCTCATGTTGTCCCAGATGTTTATGACTTTCTTTCTTCAGATGAACACAAGCAAAGATTTTTTTAGTCCTTGTAAGGGGACACTTCCACAAAGTGAAGACGATGGTCAACTTTAAAATATTAGTATTTGTACTTACATATGCTTATTTCTTTAAAGTTGCTTAGCATAATAGCTTGTGAAGTGTGTGCAATTTTGCATGTTTTTATTTGACTTATTTTTAATGCTTGGATTGCTTATACTTTTTTTTCTCTGTGTATGTAATTGTTTTATTTTTACATTTTTATTTTGATTTGCTTAGTGTCAGGATTTGAACTGTTTTTCAGTGTTTTCCTAGTGTTTTTCCCCCCTGTGTTTCCAGTGTTTTGGTTTCTTACTTTGTCTCCCCCTTTGGTTCAGTGTATTTGGTTTCCCCTTTTGCCCTTATTTGGACTACCCCATCGTTTCCTTGATTGTGTACACCTGTCTTGTTTAGTTACCACTCCCCTTTGATTATGTTTAAATAGTTGTTTGGTTCCAGTTTACCTCGTCCGGTCTTAAAGTTTCAACGTGTTGTTTGTTCCCTGGATTTATGTTCTTTTATTTTAGTGTCTTCCTCTGGATCCTCATTCCCCGCACTGTCGTGACACTTATATTTGTTGAATCATTTAAAGTTTTAATTATCTTATATGGATGTTTTTTGATGTTGTTTCATGCCTGTGAAGCACTTTGAGTTGCATTTATGTATGAAAACTGCTATACAAATAAATTATTATTATTATTATTATTATTACCTATTTTGTTTCGTTTTCTCCCTTTGACCAAACTCTCATCCAAATGTCTGTCAAAGAAAAATGTTTTACTTGAGTAAAATTTGAGTACTTTTTACACCCGTTTATGTGTACATTAGTATAGTGTAGTAAGTGTATAGAGCGTTGTCTGTTTACATTACAGGCATATTAGTAAATTTGTTTTAAATTTATAGCTTCCCTACCAAAAAAAAAGCTATATAATTTTGAAAATGACACACAGGCCTACTAAACAAACAACTAGTTATACATTTGTTTCAAGATCTTTCATCTTTAAGGCAAGTCAATAAAATAACTTATCACCTTACTTTACTTACAGTTGATTGATTACATTGATAATTGCAAACATTTTTTGTATTACAAGTTTTATAAAATGTCAGGTTTAAATGTGCAAATGAGGCATTATTTAATAAAATATGTGCAAATTTGCATACATTTCTAGTATAAAAATCTAAACACTGGATAAAGTCAGTTTTTAAATTTTTTTGACATATTAGAGTCAAAAGTTTTTACAGAGGGAATTTTGGGTATCTCATTCAGAAAAAAACTTAAAACAGACAGGAAACACACACACACACACACACACACACACACACACACAGATTATATACTTTATTTGATCACACATTACAAGTCAAATTTCATTAGGGATCAAATTCTTTTTAAATAATCCAACAGATTAAAACAGATCAGCACATTGTTATGAATTAAACCTGTTCTAAGGGTACAGGAAACATCGCCTCTTCCAAACAAACATGCTTCCGTTGCTGAGATTGAACAGTACTTTGCCAACTGTTTGGCCCTTGTTTTAGAAATCCCCCCAATGCAAAGTCCACGAATCGCCAGCCTATGTACATGACCTAGACTACCAAACACCAGCACAATAAGATGGCATTTGTACCCAAAGTTCTCAATGATCGAGACCAATGACTGATATTTTAGAATCTTAGAGCAATAAGAATCCTCCATAAACAAGTCAAATGCACATGAAACTTCAAATAGTGTAACTTTTTTTCCATTCTGAGAGATTTTAACAATATCGGGTGTATTAGCAATTCCTAAAAAAGTGTTTGCAGGTGAGTTAAACCATTCAGACTGTACAGTAGTGTGTTTAAAGATCTGCTCATCACCCACACAGGATACCTGAGCAGCAATGAGGTCCACAAGTCTGTCATGTCTGGCAATATATAGTCCTTTAAGTGATGAACAACTGTTCATGATATGGGCTACTGACTCCAGATGTTGAGGGGGGGCGTGCAGCATGCAGAAGGGTGAATGGATGGAGGGAAACCACACTGATAAGTTGTATTTTGTAGGAAGAACCTGCAGACGTGCTTTTACGCAGAAGGTGAGGATCTCATCACTGATGGTGGCACTGCTGTAGATGGTGTGTGATACCGAGTGGTCCGCACAGGGCAGTTTTGCCAACTTTCCCTGGAGTTTCAGACTGGACCAGTACTCCATATTTTGAACTCTTTGAATAGACAAGAGAGTCTGCCTTGATGTTCTAGGCTGGAGCAGGAGAACAGTGTTGTTATGTTGCAGTCTGGCTTCCACGATGACAGATGGGTCCTCTACGACTGCATTAGCGACCTCTACAGGTCGACATTGAGAGGTCCACTTCAATTTAGTGCCTGTTCTCCAGCATAAATTATTTAAGTCTGGCCAGTCTGAGCTTTCCATTTGTCTTTCTTTTAAAGCCCAGGAAGCTATCTTCCCCGCCGCAAGCGTGCAGCACCTTCCGTTTTTTAAAATCCAGCAATAAAGATGCCCTAGCCATCTGCCTCACGCTAGCATCATCACAGTTCAGCATGTTGGTAAGGTGGGACTGTCTTGTGGCGGTGTACTCCCACATGCAGTGTGGAACTCCAAGCCCCCCGTCCTGCCTTTTCTGGAAAATAAAACATCTTGTAGAATGTGTGTTGAGACCAAGCCATTTCCTAACCACGCTTACGGTTTTGTTGTCCATTTCACGCAATACTTTTTGCGGAATATGGACATTTGCAAAAAGATGTTGAATTTTAGAAAATGCTATGTCTCTTATTGCTTGCACTTTTAGAGTTACAGGAAGAGGTGAAGCATCAATGAGATCCAGTCTGGACATAAACTGATGTGCCATGTCAGTCACTTGCAGACTCCACTCTCCAGCGATGTTAAACTTATGGCCCAGATAGTTATAGGTCTCGTGTCTAGTGTACACTCTAAGTGGCTGGTCTAAGATGGTAAAGGAGGGGGGTTGGTCGGCCCTGGATCTATACCAACGGTTGCCACCGCTCCTCCTCTCATAGAAAACTGCACATTTGCTATGCTTTACTTGTAAGCCAGACCACGTCAGGAATCTATCAGTGCATGACAACATATTTTTAATCACGCCTTCATCTCGGGATGCAACGACCACATCATCAGCATAGCCCTGGACTGGGTTCGTTGACAGAACGTGGGGCGGAGCATGTGCACAGAGCCATTTTAGCCACTGATTTATTGCAATGATAAAGTTCACAGCACTCCATGGACAACCAGTTTTGATTCCTACCTCCAGTGGTATTGGTCTGGTGAGGTATTTTCCACAGATCACTTGTACGTAGGAATCACAATATATATCTTTTATTATGTCCACAAAGATCTTGGGGAGCTGTATATCTTCCAATGCATCAATCATGACTCTATGAGGCAATGTGCCAAAGGCATCTCTGAAGTCGAGAAAGGCAATGTACAACTTAGCAGATTCATGCTTAAAATCGTCAATAGCAGTTTTTAAGCAAAAAACATGTTCATTCATGCCTTGTCGCTCAATATAAGCTTTTTGTTTGTTAGACAGAATTCCAGCATTAACCAGCCAAGGTAATATTCTTGAAAGCAGACACTTCATAAAGACTTTGTATACAGATGGTAATAGAGAGATGTCCCTCCATGTTGAGGGATCTTCTGGCACATTGTCTTTCTTCGGTATTCTATGAATAAGTGCTCCCTTCCATGAACTAGGGACTTTGCCATTAATCAAACAGGTGTTAAATATGCTTTTCAATATATAGCAAGATGTTTGCTTTGTGGCTTTAAGATTCTCGTAGGTAACACCATCTGAACCACTAGCCTTGCCATTGGGCAGATCCAAAATTACTTTTATAATTATAAAATTATTTAATAATTTTATTGATAATTACATTTAATAATTTAATAATTACATTTAATAATAACATTTAATAATTACATTGATAATTGCAAACATTTTTTGTATTACAAGTTTTATAAAATGTCAGGTTTAAATGTGCAAATGAGGCATTATTTAATAAAATATGTGCAAATTTGCATACATTTCTAGTATAAAAATCTAAACACTGGATAAAGTCAGTTTTTAAATTTTTTTGACATATTAGAGTCAAAAGTTTTTACAGAGGGAATTTTGGGTATCTCATTCAGAAAAAAACTTAAAACAGACAGGAAACACACACACTCTATATATATATATTACCTTTTTTTACCATTTTTTTGGGGAATAAAATGTTGTATAAAATCAAGCAAATTATATATGAACAAATCCTTAAGTTTTCTAAAATGTTAGGTTTAAATATGCAAATGAGGCATTATTTAATAAAATATGCGCTAATTTGCATACATTTCTAGTATAAAAATCTTAACACTTTTTTAAAATTCTTGTTTAATTTTTTTTGACATATTAGAGTCAAAAGTTTTTACAGAGGGAATTTCTCATCTAGAAAAAAACTTTATATATACTTATAAAATAAAAGTGTAAAGTTGTGTGTGTAAGTGCTACTAAAGTGGAGATTTATAGCTCAAAAAATAGCTAAAAAACTCATTTTGAGAAAACGGTCTTTAAAAATGCATTGTAATTGAAATCTATTGACGCAAATAGATTAAGTGCTTTAAAAGAAACAGTAGTGTTTTGGGGATGTTTTGTTTCCACTAGTCTGAAAAAACACTTTATGAAAAACCAAAAAGCCCAAAACCTTAAAAGTACTTAACAACATTTCGGATTCTATTATTGTTATTAGCAGTAGTAGTAGTACTTTTATTTAGTACGAGTCGATTTAAAGGCCTTTATTTTGAAATTGACCGTTCCCGGTGGGCGTGGCTTAACGTCTAGTTCACTCTGCTGCCATTTTAGTGCGCGGTGAGAGGCGAGCGGCCGCACAAAGAGTCTGCACAAATAAACAATGCTGCAATAGTCAAGGTCTGCGCTTAGTTTATTTGTGATAGTACAGCAGTCGACGTTTCTTTACTCGGATCCCACTCATATTCCACCATGTCCACCGAAACTCCTCCGGACCAGGTAAAATAAAGACATATGTGTGCTCAAGTGCTCGTGTTTGCGGCCTAACGCTAGCTGCCGACATCGCTCCTAAAGCAGAATGTTATGTCGATGTTTACGTGTTTATTGCACTTCTATCATGAAATGCGTCGAGTGTCTGTGCAGTAATTGCTTTAAACTACTGTAATAAGTTTGTAAAATTGTTGAGGTAGTTAAATAGACGAGCGTTGACGTAATGCTGTTGCTCAGGGGGTGGCGTTGGTATGATGCAGTGAAACACGACGCTATTGTTTGTTACTTTTACCTGTGTTTACAACAGCACTCAGATTTATTCCTTTACTGATATGCTAAATGAACCAAGATTATCCTTTGTCGAAGTTTTGAAACAGTACAGCACTATTTCAAGTAGGATGTTCAGTTTGAGTTTTTGCTCTCCTAGATACGTTTCTAGTACTGCACAGTTCATGTCTTTTTTTATTATTGAACAAACCTTATTAATCGTATCAGTTTTATATCATTCATCATGGGGATCCCCAAGACATAAGTGCATTTGCAGTACTTCAGGGCCAAGATTGAAAAACAAAGTTGACTTTGATATTGTGCTCTCAATTATATGTCCAAAATATGGATATGTAACGTTACTGGCATTTCTCCAGTGTCACCTGTTGCCCATATTCATATCACATTTGTTTTTTCCCCTCAACAGGCGGCAGAGTACATCCCAGAGAAGGTGAAGAAAGCAGAGAAGAAGTTGGAAGAAAATCCGTATGACCTCGACGCTTGGAGCATACTGATTCGTGAAGCACAGGTTTAGTGACACAGGGTTGCATTCCTTTTTACCCGGGGTAACATGTTTTGGGAGGGAGCGGGAGGGTCTCTGACAGCACATCTGATGCTATTTCATGTAAACGGGACGTCTTTGGGACGTACCCTATGATTCTGTATGTAAATGAATTTTACTTCTTTTAGAATCAACCCATAGACAAAGCAAGGAAGACATATGAGCGACTTGTCGCCCAGTTTCCCAGTTCGGGCAGATTCTGGAAGCTATACATTGAAGCCGAGGTTATACTTTAATTTAATTACTTTCATATTTGTGCATGACAATGCTTCTCCCCATTCTGATCAACAATGTGATATTCACACACCACCAACAATCGCAGGGCGTCAAGGGAAACTCTCATAGCTTGTATCATTTAGGGGTTCTTTTCCTTATACTTTTCAGTTTTATGAGGTGATATTGTTGCATGTTTTATCTGCAACAGCATTAAAACAATTTTAATGGTATTGGAGTGCTTTAGCCTTTATTACTTGTGTCAATTTCTTGCCTCCTGTGTCATTTCTTTGAGGTTGTTGTGGTTTGTTTGAAAATTAATAATTCAAGATTTTGATCCATAGTAGCGTCTAATTTTCTCTTGTCCCTCATGTCATTATACATGTGAGTCATAGTCCAGCATGCACACTAGTCCACACATTAACAAAGTTAGTTTGTCTAAATCCTGAGGCTAATTAAATGTTGTTTTACAAGTGCACACTTGCACCACAAATTGCAACACCTAGCCACATATTTTTTAAAATGACTGATATTTCCATAAGGGAATATGAAAAAAGCAGCGTAAAAGTAGGTGTTCAGTTTAGGAACAGCTTAAGTGTTGTAATGGTAAGTATCTTACAAGTAACATAAAGATGAACACATTACTTTTAGCTAGCTTTACATTAACTACTACAGTCTCTTTTTTTTATATATTAAGATTTTTGGCAAACCTATTGTTTTTCCTGTGGGTATAAATGATTCAACATCCCTAGGAAAACTGTAAATCGGCCACATTATTGTTTTTAATATATATATACAACTTTTTGGTGGAGGGTAGTTGCAGTGATTAAAAAAAAAAGATTTGATTGTCACAAATGACCCTTTGCTAAACAACTGTTGCCATCCATCATTCTCTTAAATTTGCTTTTGATCTTTCTTAATATAAAGAGATGAGGGAAATTATCCAAAAATAAAACTTTTGCGGACCGTTTGTAGTAGTGAAACACGATATACAGATGAATTTCTTTTTCCAATTTACAACTCTCGGGCCTAGTTCCCCTGAAAAAGTGCAATATCAGTAAAAACCTACATTTGCTTCAAGATTAATGTTACGAACTTGATGGCATTTTTGTAGTTATTCATTTCAGCAGTTTGCAGTAGTATTGTGAATGTGGGAAACATTTCGAACAGTTCCGCTCAATTATTCTGTTATTACTTGAAGTTTTTTACAATTTTGACGTGTGTCAAATTTAATTTGCAATTTTTAATTGTTGATGAAGATAAAATGGATTGGATTGACATAATTTCAGCCCAAATAATACAATTTTCCAATCTATTTTTAGCACTTAGAGCACTTTTTATTGACAGAAAATTTCTTTGAAATGTTCTTTGAAGTGATTCTCAGCAACCACTTGGGATGGATCTTAGTAAAGGGTCAGTAAAGATTATATTTCCAATCACATCCACAAAATTTTCTCTTCAAAGACCTTTGTCCAAATAATTGAACAGCTGTGGTTAATCATATATAATATTATCGGGTTCTTTAGTTTCAGATCCCCATTGTGATTTTTCGCTAATCATACAATTTGTTTGGCTGTTATCACCTGGATTTAACTTTAAAAGGGTCTGATTCAGTATATCGAAATAGTATTCCTATTTTGCAACTTGGAAGTAAGCTGTTTTCTTTGAACGTGCAAGTCTTCAGATGCACTAGCCGATGTAGGTAAAGTACTAGAGGAATCACAAAGTGCAGTAAACTGTAAAACTATATGCACTACGAACCATTCACAATCATAACATAATTACATAATCAGTTTGCAATATCAAGCTACATAATGGACTGTTACTCTACTAGAAGCCTTGCACATTCAAACACGATCAAGCTACTCTTAAGTCAAGAATAAGGTGGTCATTCAATCAGAGACAAATCACTTAAGTGTTTATACACTCATCTGGTTCTGTATTTCAGATTGCAGTATAATTGAGCATTTCCAATCATGAAAGTAATTGCTTCTCCATCCTTAGTCAAAACTGCTTGGTTTTTGACAACTGTTCTTTTCACCCCAACCGCAATAAAATGCACTGTAACAAGTTTGGCTTGTCGTTGTAATGTGCATTGTACGTCTGTGTCAGTGAGTGTGTGTGTGTGCATGCGTGCGTCTGTCCGAGGCATGGAGACGGCAGTCCCGCAGTGATCGTGCCCCAGAGCCATTCTGCCTCAATGGCAGTATTTTTCACACTGTGTCATGCTGAGTTTTGATTATGTTCGGAGCTGTTGAGTGGTTGGTTAAGTATGTCAGGCTGTCACCGTTTGCCCTGGAGCACAGACACACTGCCAGCAACCTCTCACAGCTGACCTCAGTGATCTTAATGCGAGTTAACATTACAAAGAACCTTATAAATGGCTTTAATGGGGGTAGCTGATCAAAAAATGAAAATTCTGACCATATTTGCTCGACCTCATGTGGTTCCAAACCTGTATGACATTCCTCTGTGGAACGTGTGGAAAGTGTTTGTTTTGTCTGTGCAATGGCAGTGAATGGAGACCAGTGTTGTTTTAAATCCCATTGACTTGCATTGTATTTTCTTCTATGTTCCATAGAGAACAGTAAGTCATACAGGTTACAGCCTGAGGGTGAGTAAATAATAAAAAAGATGTTTGTTGTTGGGTCATCTATCCTTTTAATCATAACAGCCATATTATCTAATGTTATCAATTTGACTCCTTTTCTGTTAACATAGGTTTTAAGAATTAACATGATTGGGCCAAAAAATCAGCATTTTCTATTTGTTGTCATGTTTGATACTGGGCAATCATTTTTAGGTAAAAGACAAAATGTGATCTTTTTGCCTTGTCCATCTATGACTTAATTCCTTAAGATGCATTTGGCTTATGTGTGGACTTAGTCAACACACACACACACACTCATAAGATTAGTTGTTTGTCATGCATGATTTATGGCCCAACAGGATAGTTACATAATCCTACAGAGCATGTGTACCTCTGAAACATGTAGTGAATTAGCATTTAGAGTTTGCACCAGTTATTTGAGTATTGTTTTTCTTCAGAAATGCATTTGTATTTCATTAGAATACTGAAGTTGTAGGCCGGTTACAAGAATTACTTCCCTTATTCAATAATAAATCATGAATCCCATGATATGTTTATGCCTTGCATAATGTAAACATTTGGATTTCTGTGATTTATTGAACATTTGTTGCAAATCATTATTTCAGTTGGCTAATATGTATTTTGAGAAAATTGACGAATTACCAGTAATAACAATATGTCTTGGAATAGGCTAAAGACTTAAAAACAAATGTTTTGCACTCAGAAGTGTGTTTATAATTTTATAGCTATGCAATCCTATTTCCACCACTGGATAAAAAATTTTTTTTTTTTTTTTTTTAATCGTACAATATTGACTTTTTTCTTTTAGCAAATCTGTGGGAAAAGGCAGAATTGCGAAATATAAACTGAGAATTCTTTTGAAAACTCTTTTTCCTCAACATTCTAAATTTACATCTCACTTTTTGTTTAAGATAATTGCAGTTTTTTATTTATTTTTTTACTTTACAATACTTTTCTCATGTTTTTCTCACAATTGTGAGTTCTTAAGCTCACTAGCTAATTTTTATTTCTGAAAAAAATTGTAAACTCTAAAAAAATTGAACTCTCAATCATTTATAAACTCACTGAAAAAAAAAAAACACTGAATCTTGAGATAAACTTGCAGTTCTTTTTTTTTTATATTATTAAGTTTTATCCCATGCCAGAAACATCTTCCTTTTATGGAGCTTACCTCATAGTTTTTTGTGGCAGCTTTGGTGGAACTTAAAATTTAAATCACATTAGTTCCAACACACATTAAAAGTTATTTATTATATTTGTTTTGCTGGCAGAGAGAAATCTTTAGTTTAATTTCTGTGTATACTAATATACCGTATGGGAATGAATTTGTTGTTTATTGTCAGATCTTATTCAAAGCATTTATTTGAGATTTAGATGTTCCTACAAAATTTATTAAATATTGATTTGTAACCCCTGAGGTTTTTGAGTAAGAAAAATAAACTTGAGTAACCCTGTATTTAAAGTGATCGTCATCATTTAAGCATGATATTTCATATTTTACATGTCAAACTCTAGTACTAATTTTTACTTACTGTGCCAAAAACAACAGCTTCGTAAAAGCTTCAGATGCCACTCATAGGATTAATATTTTTAAAAACATTTTGCACTCCTAAAATTAATATTTTTACTAAAATACCCAATAACATCACTTTTGTTGCTTTGTGGCCTTTTTGTGGTCAATTTTTTAAGCCCAAGTTCTGGTGAATCTTGTGTGTGTATGCAGCATCACATGCTGTTAATTGAGGACACAATATTACGCAGGGTTGTGTGAATGTCACATTGTTGACCTTAACCGGGGTTGTGTGTGCATGCGTGTGGAGCAAATCAGTTTTCCTACAGGCTATCACTTTTAAATAATATTGGTTTTCAAATGTGTCCACAGATCAAGGCTAAAAACTATGACAAGGTTGAAAAGGTAAGCACATGTTATCGCATGGAAGCCACATGTCGAATTTATGGATTGTATGATATTACTCTGACTTGTTGAGACACATACAGTACACAGGTGTGAGACCATAAAAGCTGAGCTTTATCTAGGTCACCACTTTAGGCCCTCAAAAGCTTGGGTAGAGTAAATATCAAGATGTTGTAATCAAATAAAATAACACCCTGTTTGACTGGAAACATCCTGTTTGCTCTTCTCAATCCAGCAAATGGGCAATCTTGGGCAATCCATTATAAAATGTAGAAAAAACTTACAGATTTGCTCTTTATATTGAAGGATATACAGGTCATTTTCAAAAAATTAGCATATTTTGATAAAGTTCATTATTTTCTGTAATGTACTGATAAACATTAGATTTTCATATATTTTAGATTCATTACACACAACTGAAGTAGTTCAAGCCTTTTATTGTTTTAATATTGATGATTTTGGCATACAGCTCATGAAAACCCAAAATTCCTATCTCCAAAAAATTAGCATATCATGAAAAGGTTCTCTAAACGAGCTATTAATCTAATCATCTGAATCAACTAATTAACTCTAAACACCTGCAAAAGATTCCTGAGGCTTTTAAAAACTCGCAGCCTGGTTCATAACTCAAAACCGCAATCATGGGTAAGACTGCCGACCTGACAGCTGTCCAGAAGGCCATCATTGACACCCTCAAGCAAGAGGGTAAAACACAGAAAGAAAATTTCTGAACGAATAGGCTGTTCCCAGAGTGCTGTATCAAGGCACCTCAGTGGGAAGGAAAAAGTGTGGCAGAAAACGCTGCACAACGAGAAAAGGTGACCGGACCCTGAGGAAGATTGTGGAGAAGGACCGATTCCAGACCTTGGGGGACCTGCGGAAGCAGTGGACTGAGTCTGGAGTAGAAACATCCAGAGCCACCGTGTACAGGCGCCAGGTCAAGCCACTTTTGAACCAGAAACAGCGGCAGAAGCGCCTGACCTGGGCTACAGAGAAGCAGCACTGGACTGTTGCTCAGTGGTCCAAAGTACTTTTTTCGGATGAAAGCAAATTTTGCATGTCATTCGGAAATCAAGGTGCTAGAGTCTGGAGGAAGACTGGGGAGAGGGAAATGCCAAAATGCCTGAAGTCCAGTGTCAAGTACCCACAGTCAGTGATGGTCTGGGGTGCCATGTCAGCTGCTGGTGTTGGTCCACTGTGTTTTATCAAGGGCAGGGTCAATGCAGCTAGCTATCAGGAGATTTTGGAGCACTTCATGCTTCCATCTGCTGAAAAGCTTTATGGAGATGAAGATTTCATTTTTCAGCACGACCTGGCACCTGCTCACAGTGCCAAAACCACTGGTAAATGGTTTACTGACCATGGTATTACTGTGCTCAATTGCCCTGCCAACTCTCCTGACCTGAACCCCATAGAGAATCTGTGGGATATTGTGAAAAAGTTGAGAGACGCAAAACCCAACACTCTGGATGAGCTTAAGGCCGCTATCGAAGCATCCTGGGCCTCCATAACACCTCAGCAGTGCCACAGGCTGATTGCCTCCATGCCACGCCGCATTGAAGCAGTCATTTCTGCAAAAGGATTCCCGACCAAGTATTGAGTGCATAACTGAACATAATTATTTGAAGGTTTACTTTTTTTGTATTAAAAACACTTTTCTTTTATTGGTCGGATGAAATATGCAAATTTTTTGAGATAGGAATTTTGGGTTTTCATGAGCTGTATGCCAAAATCATCAATATTAAAACAATAAAAGGCTTGAACTACTTCAGTTGTAGGTAATGAATCTAAAATATATGAAAGTCGAATGTTTATCAGTACATTACAGAAAATAATGAACTTTATCACAATATGCTAATTTTTTGAAAAGGACCTGTATGGTCTATTTTTTGAGCAAATCACTGTTAATGCAGTTTAGCAACACAAGTCATACAGGGTTGATTTCAAGCCACATACCTCACATGACCTTTTTGTTTCTGGAAACTAACACAAAAGTACTATGGTGCTCTTTGCATTACCTTTGCTTACCATGCAAATGCCATGATATATGTGAATGATAATCATTCAGTATTATATTGAAGTACTATGGGTTTGCCAGCTGATGATAAATGTAAGCATCTGAAGTATAGTTAACTTCAATATTGTTTACTATATGTATACAGTATTTCACAAAAGTGAGTACACACCTCACATTTCAGCAACCATTTCAGTATATTTTCTCAAGGGACAATACTATAGAATTGAAACTTGGATATAGTTTGGAGTAGTCAATGTGCAGCTTGTATAGCAGTATAGATTTACTGTCCTCTGAAAATAACTCAACATACAGCCATTGTCAAAATAGCTTGCAACAAAAGTGAGTACACCCTAAGTGATAACAGCAATATGTTGTTTAACCATGCAAAGCCACATGTCCTATTCGTCATGTTTATGTTTTTGTCTGCTTGACAGGACAATACAAAGTTGTGTATCTTGTATTAGAGCAGTTAAAATTAGGTGCTTTAAGTACAATTCTCCAATACTGACCACTGGATGTTCAACATGGCATCTCATGGCAAAGAATTCTCTGAGGATTTGAGAATTATAATTGTTGATCTCCATGAAGATGGCCAAGGCTATTAGAGGTTCAGTAACACCCTGAAACCGAGTTACACTACAGTAGTCAGGGTCATACAGAGGCTTTTCAAGATGGGTTCCATTCGGAACAGGCCTTGCAAGGGTTGATCAACGAAGTTGAGCACTCGTTCTGTGCGTCAGATGCAGAACCTGGTTTCAAAAAAACGATGCATGAGTGCAGCCAATATTGCTTTAAAGATTGCAGAAGTAGAAGGTCAGCTTGTCAGTGCTCAGACCATACGCCGCACACTGCAACAAGTAGGTTTGCATAGGCGTTGCCCCAGAAGGAAGCCTCATCTGAAGCTGGCTCACAAGAAAGCCCGCAAACAGTTTGCTGAAGACAACCTGTCCAAGAGCATGAATTACTGGAACCACGTCCTGTGGTCTGGTGAGACTAAAATAAACTTGTTTGGGTCAGATGGTGTCCAGCATGTGTGGCGATGCCCTGGTGAGGAGTACCAAAAGCTGTGTCTTGCCTACAGTCAAGCATTATGGTGGTAGCATCATGGTCTGGGGCTGCATGAGTGCTGCTGGTACTGGGCAGCTGCAGTTCATTGAGGGAAACATGGATTCCATTATGTACTGTACATTCTGAAGAACAACATGATGCCTTCACTCCAGAAACTAGGCTGAACGGCAGTTTCCCAACATGATAATAATCCCAAACACACCACCAAGATGACAGCTGCCTTGCTGAGGAAGTTGAAGTTGAAGGTGAAGGGGTGGCCAAGTATGTCTCCAGACCTGAACCCCATTAAGCACCTGTGGGGCATTCTCAAGCGGAAGGTGGAGAAGCACTATGTGTCTAATGTTTAGCAAGAGTGGAAGAGGATCGCAGCAACAACCTGTGCAGCTCTGGTCAATTCCTTTCCCAGGATGATTAAGGCAGTGCCAGATAACAATGGTGCTAACACAAAATATTGACACTTTGGAGAAGTTCACTTAGAGTGTACTCACTTTTGTTGCCAGCTATTTTGACAATAATGGCTGTATGTTGAGTAATTTTCAGAGGACAGCAAATATATACCGCAATACAAGCTGCACATTGACTACTAAAATATATCCAAGTTTAATTTCTATAGTATTGTCCCTTGAGAAGACATACTAAAATGGCTGCTGAAATGTGAGGGGTGTACTCACTTTTGTGAGATACTGTATATATTGTACAATATAGCATAATCCAGAATTTGTTGACTTTGATATGTTTGTATTTACATCCATCATGTTTTTGGAGTCTTCTTCACTGTTCAATCTCTTGCTCAGTTATTTCAGAGGTGCTTAATGAAGGTTCTGCACATTGACCTGTGGAAGTGCTACCTCTCATATGTGCGGGAAACCAAAGGAAAGCTGCCCAGCTATAAGTATGTCACACAGTTGTGTTTCTATGGCTTTTAAAGTAGTGATCAGTGATTTTGTCTAGAGAAGGTGACTGATAATACACTAATATACAGTGGGGTCAAGAGCACAAGTCAGTGTTTGATTCGAAATATAGAAAGTAATTACGTCTATGCTTAAATAAATTAAAAAGTTTGTTTATCAAATAGGTAAATTTTTGAAAATGACCATGCAAGCTATCTTGTCTGGTTTTCACTAAAGCACACGATTTTTGAAGCTCTTTGAAATACCCTTAAATAATGCTGGATAGCATAAATATCATTAAAGTGACAAAACTTGATATTAATAACCAAATCTATTCTCACTGTTATGCTGATATAATTTTTATGCGAAAAAAAAAAAATTCTGGAGCTACGGTATATAATTCTATTTAATAGCATATAATACAAAATTATGGAAACTAATTAAATTAAATTTTGATGGTCATGATATCACTTGTTCTCTTTCTTGTGCATTGTTAGTTGTGTGTGTGTGTGTGTGTGTGTGTGTGTGTGTGTGTGTGTTTTTTGTCACACATAGTTAGAAACTGGCTTTAAATACTTAAACTGTGCTGTTCTTTGGCAGAGAAAAGATGGCACAGGCTTATGATTTTGCCTTGGATAAGATTGGGATGGAGATTATGTCCTATCAGGTGAGAGTTCAGACATTTTGTTCTACCTCAACTTGTTCTGTGGCATCATGGACATTAACTCCACTCTTCTCCTTTTATTAGATCTGGGTGGATTACATCAATTTTCTCAAAGGCGTGTAAGTACACCATTTGTATTTCCAAAACTAATTTCATGGCCATTGAAAAAGTTTCATAAGCAAAGGCATGGCATTTAAAGGGCTCTTCATATGTGTCTCTAGAGAAGCTGTGGGCTCATATGCTGAGAATCAGCGCATCACAGCCGTCAGACGTGTGTATCAGAGAGGCTGCGTCAACCCCATGATTAACATTGAGCAGCTCTGGAGGGACTACAGCAAATATGAAGAGGTGAGTACAGTGAGAAATGGATAGTTCACCCAAAAATGAAAATTTGATGTTTATCTACTTACCCCCAGGGCATCCAAGATGTAGGTGACTTTGTTTCTTCAGTAGAACACAAATGAAGTTTTCTAACTCAAACTGTTGCAGTCTGTCAGTCATATAATGGCAGTCAATGGGATCCACAGCTTTGAGAAAAAAAAAAACACACAGACAAAACCAAATTAAACCCTGTGGCTCGTGACGATACATTGAGGTCTTAACGCACAAAAAAATTGATCTGTGCAAGAAACTGAATAGCATTTATATCATTTTTTACCTCTGATCCACTGCAGTTTCCAGCTGTCCTGAGCGTGTGATACGTCGGCATGCTCTGGGAAAGTAGATGCATGCACAGAAGCGATCTGTCGCACATTGTAATTACTTGTGCTAATCCTGATTGTTGCATTAAAAACTAAAGGTTATGTGTGCTTGCGCCAAGTCATCCGGGAGGGTTGATTTTTCCCGACTCACAACTTGAAGTTTTGGTTGCTTGCTCTTCGTCATGCACCGGCTGTTGTGAACGCGCTCAGGACAGTTGGACATTGTGGTGGATCAGATGTAAAAAATGATATAAATGCTGTTCAGTTTCTTGCACAGACCGATTCTTCCGTGTGTTAAGATCTCAATGTATCGTCACGACCCACAGGGTTTAATTTGGTTTTGTCTGTGTTTGTTTTTTTTTTCACTCTGAACGCAGAGGGTCCCATTGACTGTCATTTATATGACTGGCAGACTGAAGCGGTTTGAGTTAAAAATCTTTGTTTGAGTTCTACTGAGGAAACAATGTTACCTACATCTTGGGGTAAGCAGATAAACATCACATTTACATTTTGGGGTAAACTATCCCTTTAACGGATGTTATTCTGGTTCAAGAAACTCTTTCGGGGAAAAAAAGTAATAATTCAGATTTGGTTGTAATGTTCATGTACCATCTCTAGTTTGTAATAAATTGCTTTTGTTTCATTATAAAGGGCATAAATGTGCACTTGGCCAAAAAGATGATTGAGGACCGGAGCAGAGACTACATGAACGCCAGGAGAGTCGCCAAGGTGAGTTTTTGGTACTGAACTGTTCTGAAGTTTCTGCAATTTGTTATTTGTTATCCTTTATTATTAGTTAATTACTCTATGCTGATCGTGTGATTTAAATCCTGTTCAGGAGTATGAGACAGTGATGAAGGGTTTAGACCGGAACGCCCCCTCAGTGCCGCCCCAGAACTCCCCACAAGAGGCCCAGCAGGTCGAGATGTGGAAGAAATACATCCAATGGGAGAAGAGCAACCCACTGCGTACCGAAGATCAGACCCTCATCACCAAGAGAGGTGACTTAGGAAGATTCTTAAATAAATATAAAAATAAAAATTTGACAATCATTAAACTGCTGCTTTTTAACTGTTATACTGTCCTGTATAGAACACCCATCATTTTAAAGCAGCTTAAAAAAAAATCATGTTGATAATGTTTATAATATCTTAATGTCTTCATGCCATATATTCGCATTTAACAGATTAGATTAGATTAGAGCTTTGTTATTATAGTTTACATTTTGTGATAATACAAACACGCATATGATTTTGCTACATATGTCGGCCTACACAAGTATACTGTATGTACATAATTATCTTTAAAGTGATATTTCACCCAAAAATGAAAATTCTGTCTTTAATTCTCACCCTCATGTCGTTCCAAACCTATAAGACCTTCATTCATCTTCAGAACACAAATTAAGATATTTTTGATGAAATATGAGAGCTCTCTGACGCTGCATAGTCAGCAACACGACAACCACGTTCAATGCCCAGAAAGGTAGTAAGGACTCTATTTATCGAATAATTTTATTTGTCACTTGCAGTAATGTTTGCCTATGAGCAGTGCCTTTTGGTACTCGGCCATCACCCTGACATCTGGTACGAAGCTGCACAGTACCTGGAACAGTCCAGCAAACTACTGGCAGAAAAAGGGGTTGGTTTGCACATCCTTTTATAAAAACACCTTTTTGCAGTGCTTGTGTGATTGAAATTAAAATAATGGTTTCTTGGATTTGCATTGAGTTATTCAGATCTACCATTTACTTATTTCACTCATGATCTCCTCATTCAGGACATGAACAATGCCAAGCTGTTCAGTGATGAGGCAGCTAACATCTACGAGCGTGCCATAGGAACTCTGCTCAAAAAGAACATGCTGCTGTATTTCTCTTTTGCCGATTATGAAGAGGTAAGATCTCTCGGACTGATTTAATTGTGTTAAATTATGGGCCTTATTCCACACTTTTGCTGCATTTTGAGTTAGGGATGCACCGAAATAAATTCTTGGCCGATTGCCAAAAAAAACACTGGGCCGAAGGCCGATTACTGAACATGGTTTTTCGTGGTTTTCCCCCATGTATTTTGCCAATTTTTTTCATCATTGCAGAAATTAAATAGCCAATATTTAGCGCCATATTGTCATTACTTCCCGTTTTTGGTTCGTTTAGAATTCTTTGGTCTGTGTTGCATTCTTATTTCATTTGAACCACACCAGAGTTTGTTTAGAAGTGGACCGAGACCCATCTTTTTTTTATCGGTCTCGGGCCGCTAGTTTGGTGCGCACCAGGGTTCGGATGGCAGTGTTCACACTGACTCAAATGAACCGCACTAACAGAGCAATCACACCAGAGTTCGTTTTAATCAGCCCAACATGACAAGTGTGAACACACCCTTAAAATATTGATCTGTGTTTCACAGAGTCGCATGAAGCACGAGAAGGTTCACAGTATATACAACCGACTCCTTGCCATAGAAGATATTGACCCTACTTTGGTGAGTCCAACTCTCTTTGGAAACAAATGTCTGTGATGGACAAAAAAATAAATAAAGTTGCTGCTGTGGAGTAAAACCTGCTCACAACCCATAAGTGTGTCTGATTTCTGAGTAATTCAAGAAATTATTTTGAATGATTATCAATTCTTCTCACAGTCGACTGGAGAGATATGAGATTGTGTGCAATGCCTAAAAAGCATAAACACAAATGTTATGACTGTGTGTGAATAAACAGAGACCGGCCCTTTAATGCTTTTGAATCGTTCAGGTCTATATCCAGTACATGAAGTTTGCCAGAAGAGCTGAAGGTATTAAATCTGGCCGCTCCATCTTTAAAAAGGCCAGAGAGGATGCTCGGACACGACATCATGTGTACGTCACTGCTGCTCTTATGGAGTATTACTGCAGCAAGGTAACTTTGACACCACACATTTTGAAATGTGAAATTTAAACTCTTCTATTTGTATGTGTTTTAAATGGAATTTATTCCTGTGATCAAAGCTGTATATTCAGCATCACTACTCCGTTCCTTCAGAAATCATTCTAATATGCTGATTTAGTGGTCAAGGAACATTTCTGATTATTTTTGAAGTTAGAAATAACTAATGTTAGTTGTGCTGCTTCATAAACTTGTGGAAACGTCAATATACTTTTTTCAGAATTCTTTGATGAATAGAAAGTTCAAAAGAACAGCATTTTTTTTTTTTTATAAATTTTTTGCAACACAAATGTCTTTACTGTTACTTTTGATAAATTCAGTGCATTCTTGTTGAATAAATGTATCAGTTTAAAAATAAATCAACCCGTAAATTTATTATCTAATATTAATTATTTTACTATACCCCTCATATACACTATTTGCCAAAAGTATTGGGACACCCTCTTCTAATGAACAGGTTTGACTACTTCAGTCATTTCTATGAGTACAAATCTTAATGTTTAAGCATGTAATGATATTGTAGGGAATTGTGTGCTTTTACTTTTATTGCAACAGTTTGGACAGGGCCCTTTTCTATTCTTATATGTGACCCTGGACCACAAAACCAGTCTTAAGTCGCTGGGGTATATTTGTAGCAATAGCCAAAAATACATAGTATGGGTCAAAATTTGATTTTTCTTTTATGCCAAAAATCATTAAGAAATTAAGTAAAGTTCATGTTCCATGAAGATTTTTTGTAAAATTCCTACTGTAAACATATCAAAATGTAATTTTTGATTTGTAATATGCATTAAGAGCCTAATTTGGACAACTTTAGAGGTGATTTTCTCAGTATTTTTGATTTTTTTGCATCCTCAGATTTCTGATTTCAAATAGATGTATCTCAGTCAAATATTGTCCTATCCTAACAAACCATACATCATTTGATGTATAAATCTCAGTTTTGTCAAATTTAACCTTATGACTGGTTTTGTGGTCCAGGGTCACATATGACAGTGCATCTGTGTATAAAGCAAGGTTCAAAATTAAATGATTAATTCAGTCAGTGTGGAAGAACTTGACTGGTCTGCATAAAGCCAAGTCCTAATCTCAGCTGAACACCTCTGGTGTGACTTTAAAGGGATGGTTCGGAGTAGAATTGACTTCATTGCTATGCACTCCGAAGCCCTTGTAAATACCCCATCCAAAGTTTTTTTTACCTTAGTCGAACATTTATGGAGATATTAGAGTTTTTCGAATTGCTTGTTACAGGAGTGAATGGTACATGTGATGTATCTCGTAAATTGCACCACTAAACGTGCAAGTAATCTTACCAAACTTGTGCAGTAGTGTAAATAGGTTATTTACTCACAAAACGCTGCATCAGAACATTTGTAAGTCCACCATGAGTGTTTTAAAAACACGTTTTAGCCGATCCCTACTAGTCTCAAAAACTACAAATGGCGACACGTCGACGTCACTTCCCTGGTTTGAAAAAAGCACGTAAAAGTCCTTATACAAGTTGACATGCACACAGATGTAGTAGGACTTTTACATGCTTTTTTCAAACCAGGGAAGTGATGTCGACGTGTCGCCATTTGTAGTTGTGGACTTACAAATGTTCTGATGCAGCGTTTTGTGAGTACATAACCTATTTACACTACTGTACAAGTTTGGTAAGATTACTTGCACGTTTAGTGGTGCAATTTACGAGATACATCACATGTACCATTCACTCCTGTAACAAGCAATTCGAAAAACTCTAATATCTCCATAAATGTTCGACTAAGGTAAAAAAAAACTTCGGATGGGGTATTTAGATGGGCTTCGGAGTGCATAGCAATGAAGTCAATTCTACTCCGAACCATCCCTTTAAATGCAGACCTTGAGCCAGAAAATCATCACCAAACACCAGTGACTTATACATATGGGTCCAGTCATTTTAAACACTTCCAAAACTGTTGCAACAGAGATGGAAATAAATTTCCTAATACATAAATCATTTTTCCATTATTGTTGCCACAGCTTTGGAAGTGCCTTTTCTGATCTGAAGAAGGGGGGTGTCCCAATATTTTTGTCTATAGTCTATGTACAAGTCATTGATGTTTAGTGATGCGTTTTTGGCTCAAGGTCTGCATTTAAAGTCACACCAGAGGTGTTCAGCTGGGATTAGGATTTTGCTTTCTGCAGACCAGTCAAGTTCTTCCACACTGACTTAATTTCTTTTTGAACCTTGCTTTATACACAGAGGCATTGTCATGTTAGAATAGAAGGGGATCATGTCCAAACTGTTGCTATAAAATTAAAAGCACACAATTACCTAAAATATTGTTATATGCTTAAACATTTAGATTTGTACTCACGGAAATTACTCAAGTAGCCAAACCTGTTCATTAGAAGGGGGTGTCCAAATACTTTTGGCAATATAGTGTATCTAAAGGAATTTTGATTCAGTAATTGCATTTTAAATAAATATCGAGACACTTATTATTTTTTTCTGTTGTGACAGGACAAATCTGTGGCCTTTAAGATATTCGAGCTTGGACTGAAGAAATACGGTGACATTCCTGAGTACATTTTGGCGTACATTGATTACCTTTCTCACTTAAATGGTAAGAACACTTTGGTGAATTCACAATCTCCTTTTAATCTGATGCCATACAATCTGTGATATTTATTACACCTGTACTGCTCTGTCATATTTCATACAGTCTGTATCATATTGTGTGAAACCCTGGAGAAAAACTATTTCAGCCAAAGCACTGAAAGATCATTGACATGTCCTCGAGATGGCTGTTTATTTACACACACACAGAATGGTATCTGACACATAAGCGCTTATCAGACCAAACAAACCATTCGTCTCCTTTATAAAGTAGATAGCTAGGAGACCGTGTTTGCCTTGCAGTAAACACTGGACGTGTTTATCTTGTCGCTAGGCTATTACCAAAAAAGAAGAGAAGTAAAAAGCCTGGCCTGGAATGAGTTTTCAAAAATGACAATGAATTATTGAGCTGTTTGCACTTGTCTCCATCACAGAGGACAACAACACCAGAGTCCTGTTTGAGAGAGTCCTGACGTCCGGCAGTCTTTCCCCTGAGAAATCTGGGTTAGTGGAATGTTATTGATTAGTTTATGCAAATATGCCATCTATTTCAATTACAACTATATGCTGGGCTTTTCACACGTTAAAGCGGTTGTTTTAGCCCTTTGGTTTCCACCTACCAAAATAATCTGTTAGTAAATGATGTAAGGGATCAGTTGGATTGAAAATATCTTGATTTGAGCTCTATTCGAATAGTAAATGATTTAATGGAATAACATTTTGATTGAATTGATAGGAGAGACATACATTTTTTTTCTCCTGTTTATGAATGTGCCAACTGAGCATGCACTGAATTTTTGTTTCAGAATACAGTTTATGCATATGCAAACAAATATGTGAATCGGATTACAATGTTTAGAGTGCATATAAATGGTACATTCAGAATCTGATATCGACCTGAATTAGTGCAACAATAAACACCCACTGTTCAGATTTTAACTTTGGGTTAGTAATGACACACCATCTAGTTAGTAGTTACATAACACCTTACCTGATCACTACAAAAGTAGTCAGAATAGTCAACCCATATTTGCTTTTCATTGGTTAGGACTGCTATCTAGAGATCAAGTAGAAGGGCTCTACAGTGCGACTATTTCGGTCTCATTTTACGACTGAAAACTACTGAATGCAACTATGAAAAAATATTTACTGACCCTATCAGCATATTTGTGTTTCTGCTGAGGGGAGCGTCAAAGGTTTCTATGTGTTTTTGCAACGTTGAGTAATGTATCACAGAGATATCCATGAATCCTTTCATAAAACAAAGTGTAGCGAGAGTGTAAATAAGAGATTGATAGTGCAGTGTAAAGAGTGTCATTGATTATAATGGAACGACGATGAACTAAGATGAGTGACAGCTTTTAATGATTTTTAAGGGAGTTTGTAAATGACATTGTCTGACTGTAACACTATTACCTGATTTTGCTCAAATATGGTAAAAACTGTGCATCTCCATTTAAACACAGCAGTGTTTTTGGTTATAAATGAACATTTTTTTCAAAGGAATCTAGTGAAATGATTCAATTTCTCATTGCTTTATTCCTGAATGAACCAGCCGTTCAAACGAATCAAATGAATGATATGATTCAGTAATTAAATCAGTGACTTGCTGCCACCTACTGGCAGATTTGGTTTTATTTTTAAAGGATCTTTTTAGTTATTTAAATCATTTAGTATTTCTATATTCAAAATGTTATATTTAAAACATTAATCGCAACATGAATTTATGAATTTGATTGCACTCATGCCATCTCTGAGCCTCATTAAATATATGAAAATACACTTACAAGCCACTTTTGTGTTCTTCTGTGCCACCTCTGTAGTACAAATAAGTTTTAATACTGATTTCATTTGATTGGTAACTTATTCTGCTTGTACTTATTCTGTTGTTTTAATTAGATTTTTTTTTAAAGCTTAAATATAATTTTTTTAAATGACTTTAAAGATTACAAACTTTTAATAAAGTTGCCAAAAATGCCATTACAAAGGTAAAAACAAAATTCCTCCATAAATCACTTTAAGGACTGGAATATCACCTTGTAATGGAAAGGCAATGTTTTTATTCGATTTTTTGATAATTAATTAGAAAGTGCTCCTGAAATTTAAGCGTAGAGCCCTGAGTAGCCCAAGATAATTCCCACGTTTAAAATAAAATGTACTCTTAATATCTGTTAATAAAAATAAGACATGAACCTTTATTTTGCACAATATGTAAAAAATATGCAAATGAAATATGAGGAGGCTTTTGGTTAATTGATCTATCATGTGTCAGGCGATAATCCTAAAGCCAAATATCCACCACTTAATCTAAGTTGCATAAAGTTAGTATAAAATGAAAACTCTTCCTATCTATTTTCTAAATGCATGTAATAGATTTTATTGTGAACAATTCATCTGTGCATACGTTTCATTAACCCTTGTGCATTGTTTCAATTTACAACCTTTCGTTATGTTTCGTGGCTGAAAACAGCCACTACTTTAAACTGCTGTAAAAATGTATCAGATAAATATTTTTTTCAAATTTTTTTGCATAAATCTATTAATCAACCTCAGTCCTGCTCAAAAATACTAAATGTTTAAAAAAAAATCAGGATTTTAACTCTTTAATTGCCAAATTCCTAAATGATGTCACAGATTTTGGGGGGAAAAAAACACAAAATTACTAATTTTCAATATAAAAGGTAATTGTGGCCTGGATTTTTTTTTTACCTTTTTAACAGTCTTGGACATGTGAAAGATTAGTAAGAACATTGGCTTTCATGCATTGTTAGTTTTGGCGCAGCATCAGATTTTCTTTTTTTCTCCCTCATTTATTGTTTGTGGCTGTTTTTGCCCCATTGACTTCCATTATAACCACATTTTTTGATTGCAAAGCCATGACACCATATAATGCTGAATTCTTGATTGTTTGTGGTTTTCCCTGTTGGGAAGGGGTCAAATTTGTAAAATGTACTGTTGATTATCAGTTGGCCCCATTAACCCTTTAGATAGGCCTTTGCAAAAAAAAGCTTAGTTTTACATAGAGTTCTATGGAGTATAACGGCATATCATAGTGTGCGTGTATGTATGTGTGTGTGAGCGTGTGTGAGTGTGTGAAAGTGTGTGCGAGTGTATGAGAGTGTGTGTGAGTGTCTGTGAGTGTGAGAGAGACCTCTGTGCACCTTGATACATCTCAGAAAATAAAAAAAAAGCACTTCAGCTCTCAGAACTATATGGAAAACAAATACATAAATATACTTTCTTTATTTTTGTTTACTCCATGTCGTTCTGAGAGCTGAGGTGCTTATTTAGATTTTCTCAGGGGTATCAAGGTGCACAAAGGTCTCTCTCACACTTTCACACACTTTCACTCACTTTCACTCACTTTCACACACTCACACACGCTCACACACACATACACTATAATATGCTGTTATACTCCATAGAACTCTATGTAAAACTAAGCTTTTTTTTGCAAAGGCCTATCTAAAGGGTTAATGGGGCCAACTGATAATCAACAGTACAATTTACAAATTTGACCCCTTCCCAACAGGGAAAACCACAAACAATCAAGAATTCAGCATTATATGGTGTCATGGCTTTGCAATCAAAAAATGTGGTTATAATGGAAGTCAATGGGGCAAAAACAGCCACAAACAATAAATGAGGGAGAAAAAAATAAAATCTGATGCTGCGCCAAAACTAACAATGCATGAAAGCCAATGTTCTTACTAATCTTTCACATGTCCAAGACTGTTAAAAAGGTAAAAAAAAATCCAGGCCACAATTACCTTTTATATTGAAAATTTGTAATTTTGTGTTTTTTTTTCCCCAAAATCTGTGACATCATTTAGGAATTTGGCAATTAAAGAGTTAAAATCCTGAATTTTTTTTAAACATTTAGTATTTTTGAGCAGGACTGAGGTTTATTAATAGATTTATGCAAAAAAAATTGAAAAAAATATTTATCTGATACATTTTTACAGCAGTTTAAAGTAGTGGCTGTTTTCAGCCACGAAACATAACGAAAGGGTAGTAAATTTGCCCACAGTGAACTGTTGAGTTTTTGAAAAATTTCAAAGCATTTTCCCAAAATATGTATCAAAATAAGATTAGTCACCAAAAATCATTCCATTTGCTTTAACAGAGAAAAAGTTGTGGCCAAATTAAGACTCAACAGCACCCCTCAGTGGACGAAAACGTCCCTAACAACACATAAGGGTTAAGTAATTTCTTGGCCTTTTAATGTTTAATCTTAACTGGATCATAACTATTATAAAAACTGGATCTTTTATTGAAAATGCTTCTTTTAGCTGACATATGCAAGTTGTTTTTTTATTCATTTAGTCACTTAAAAGAAATGGTTCAACCAAAAATGAAAATTCTTGTCATTAATTACTCACCCTCATGTCGTTCCAAACTTGTAAGACCTTTAACTATTTTATTGATGTCCTTACTACCTTTCTGGGCCTTAAATGTCTCAGTTGCTTTGTTGTCTATGCAGGGTCAGAAAGGATTTCATCAAAAATATCTTCATTTGTGTTCTTGAGATAAACGAAGGTCTTACGGGTTACCCTACATTCAGTTCCACTTTGATTTTGTTAAATGTAATGTGAAAAAGATATTATTTTCTGATTTTAACATGCGATTTTTGCATAACAGGGAAATCTGGGCGCGCTTCTTGGCCTTTGAGAGCAACATTGGGGACTTGGCCAGTATCCTGAAAGTGGAGCGAAGGCGTTTTATGGCCTTTAAAGACGAGTATGAGGGAAAGGAGACTGCTCTGCTAGTGGACAGATACAAGTTCATGGATTTGTATCCCTGCTCCCCCAGCGAGCTCAAAGCCCTTGGCTACAAGGTATGATAAGAAACCGAATCATTCACAAATGATGCTTTGACGCTAGGAATACTCAACTTGCCACTAGTTTTTTACAGCCAGCCATTGTAAAAGCTCCCATATAGGCACGGCAGAGTCCTTTTTCTTTGCTTGAGGGCAAAAAGTTTGAAAAACCTTTAACAGCATTAATTATACTGTTGGTGAACATCCTGATGCAGTCTGTGATGCTTTAGATTTTGTCCTCTCAAAAACAAAAGAATCATACAACAATTGACAGCAGTGAGAAAACATCAGGTGTTAACCAGCCAGATTAAACTTTTCTGCAATGTTTGTTTTGGCAAGCTTTTTCAAACTTTTGAAACAAAGTCCAAATGGATTTCATTTTGGCCTGGTTTTGTTTAAAATCAGTATATGTGGGCCTTAAATATTTCACAAATTAATAGTGAAATCCTTCATCATCTGAAAATCTCAATTGGCAGGACGTGTCTCGTGCCAAATACGCATCACTGATCCCAGAGGCAGTGGTCACTCCTTCTACCCCTGCACTGAAAGATGAGGCTGACCGCAAACCAGAGTATCCCAAACCTGACACCAGCCAGATGATTCCTTTCCAGCCACGTCATCTGGCGCGTAAGTGTCAGCACCTCACTGAACATTAAACTCGCATAAGATGCAGTTTGAGTACTCCTGATCTGAAACAAATGAAAGCTTGTTTTTGCCACAGAATCAAAAAGTAGAACAAGGTATTTGTGAATTCTTACAATTTTTTTTTTTTTTTTTTTTTGCAGTTTAATTTATAGCTTACTTATTTTTTTTTCCTTTAGATTCTGAGTTTACATCTCACAATTCTGACATTTTTCTTATAAATGTGCACCTTCAGGTGAAAATCAAAATTCTAAGAAAAATGTCAGAATTGTGGGATTAAACTTGGAATTCCAAGAAAAAAACTCAAAAGTCTGAAGAAATTTTCTAAATTGTAGAATTTAAACTCGGAATTCCGAATTCCTTGGAATTCCAAAAAAGAATTTTTCAAGACAAACATAAATTTGCAATTTCAAGAAAAAGTCAGAATTCTGTCTCGGACAGTCTATGTCCTCATAGAGTTTTGAAATTTTATTGGATTTGCAAAATTACTTTTTTTTTTTTTTTTTTTTTTTTTTACGTTTACAAAAAAAAAAGTCAAAATTGCAAGACAAACTCATGATTTTCAGAGAAAGTCTGAATTCTTTCTCTGATAGTAATTTTCTTTAATTTTTACTTTTTTTTTTTTTTTGTGGAATTTCCAAGTTTAGATCCCACAATTTTGGCTTTTTCTTGAAATATCAAATTTATATCTTATATTTTGGAATTCTGATTTTATGTTTTGCAATTTCAACACTTTTCTTGGAATTCCAAATTTAGATCCCACAATTCTAAAAAATTTTCTTCAAATTTTGACTTTCTTGAAATTGCACATTTATGTCTTGGAATTCTGACTTTTCCAAAAAAGTCTGAGTTTGTGTCTTTAAATTTGTAGGAGGTAAACACCAAATTCCAATGGGAAAAATCATCATTTTGAAATTTTCTTTAAATTTTGACTTTTGTCTTAGAATTCAAAATTTTACATCCTTTTACATCCCATTTTTCTTAATTTTGATTTTCTAAAAAAAAAAGGAAATCTGATTTTTTTCTTAGAATTCTGAGTTTACGTCTTGCAATTTTGACTTATTTCTCGGAATTCAGAGTTTACAGTTCAGACTAGGGTTGGGCGATGTCTACCAATTCGACATCGTACGATGTCTAATGTGAAACATCGTGCTGGACGATGGCATCGTCCGCGGAAAGAGGGCGGGAGTGCGGGATGGTTGTTGTTAAATAATTAATTCATAACGAATTAATTAATTGTAGCCTGCCGTTTCGACCGGTGCTTAATTTGAGCCGGATTTTTAAAGATCCGACATTAACAAGTGCATTAGATCGTGACAGTGCATGTGTGCATTCGAGACAGAGCAAGCGCGGGTTTATGTAGATGTATTTGGAGGATGTGTGTTGGTCCTTAACATATTTTCGACCAGTCAGCTTTAAGTTCAAACTCGCTCTCATTGATTGCTTACTGCTTAACCCACTCTCTCCAAACGCATTTAATGAGCAGCGGAATGTTTAGAGAGAAAGTGTAATATCAGAAATAATACCAAATCAAGCGAAATATTATGTATTAACATTATAAACACTATAAACATAGCTATAAGTTAGTTACCCTGACTGCAAAAATCCAGAATCATTTAAATGTAACGGTATTCAGAACAGAACAGGAATGAAACAAAATATATAAAGTTAAGAATCCATAACAAAGCAAACTAAAATAGCAGGCGTTGGGCTCAAATCCAAGTGTTTCCATATTCCCAATGCATTTGAATGATAAACTGTTATTTATAATGTATAGGCTTTGTATTGTACGTTTGTATTTTGATGGGGAAAAATATATATTCTCTTGTTTTTTGCGATGCCGGCTCAGCATTGTGATGTCTATCGGCCATCGGCGATGGATGATGGCATCGTCTATCGATCCAACCCTAGTTTAGACCCCACAATTCTGGCATTTTTTTTTTTTCTGTCTTGAAATTGCAAATTTATATCTCAGTGTTCAGACTTGTTTCTTAGAATTTTGAGTTTGTCCTGCAATTTCTTCTACTTTTCTTGAAATTCAGAGTGTACATCCCACAATTCTGACTTTTTCAAGTTTATCTCACATTTTTTTCTGTGAATTGAGTTTACATCTTGCAATTTAGTTTTTTTTTTTTTTTTGTAAAAAAAGGTCATTGCTACTGATGATCTCACAATTTGTCCTTTTCTTCTCTGTTTGGAGTTTATATCTTGGAATTCTGAAGAAAAGTTGTAATTGCGAGGAGGACGAAAGTTTTCCAATCACATTTCAATAGTTGCACAGTTCTTACTTTGAGTTGATGTTGTGCATTGATAAGTTTGGTGATGTGTCCTCCTGACAGCCCCTGGACTGCATCCTGTCCCTGGAGGAGTGTTTCCTGTCCCTCCCACTGCTGTCATCCTCATGAAGCTGCTGCCTCCTCCCAGCTGTTTTACAGTCAGTTCAACAGTTCTTCTCTTTACTGCTTTTGATCAAACCATAGCATAGCAGTCAGATAAAACATCCTCAAGATATTTAAACATCGACTTCGCATTGATCAGGTGTCATCATATGTGTCTGTTTTTGTTTTCAGGGTCCTTTTGTGCAGGTAGATGAGATGATGGAGTCTCTCAGAAGATGTGTATTACCAGAGAGTAAGTATCACAGAATATCATCAGTTTGATCATGATCTCTGAAATCTCACTCCACGGTTTTTTGCTTTAATCATTCTCATTACAGTAATAAAGGGATATTTGCTGTCCTAAACACCAGTACAGTAATATTACAACCAGTTATAAACTAGGGCTATCGTGATTCGTTGATTCTAATCGACTAATCAGTTTTTTAAAAATCTTTTTTTTTTTCATTTCGCCCGCGTCGAGTAACCGGCAAAATAACAGAAGTGGAGCATTTCACGGACAAGAATCCATAGAATGCATTATAAGACTTTTCCAAGTTTGCATTATATATTAAACACGTTTGAAAACCAATTAAGCATAATTGTGAATTCACAAACGCTACTAGTTAAATATATTCGAAGCAGGTTTGATATATATGCATCAACTATTTGCATGTGTGTATGTTATGTACGTGCATCTCAGCAGCAGCTTCTCTCTCTCTCTCTATATATATATCTTTTCTAACTGATCGGACTTACGATTTTCCTAAAAATGATGATTAAAACTGGGAAAATCCCATGAACTTACAAATTTTTAAAAACCTATATGTAATTACATTTGTAATTAATTTCTGTAATTACCACTGCTGACCCCTCCCTTACACCCTAACCCACCCTTAAACCTACCCATACCACTAAACCTGTCCCTAACCTTACCCATATCCCCCCTTAATAGAAGCAAAAATGTTTTGCAATGCAATTTGACCACATTAAGTACATTGTAATTATTTTTTAATGCAAGTACATAATAGTTAACGCCACCTAATATAAAGTGTGAGCATTAAAGTAAAATGTAAGGGTGATTAATTGTCATGTTTTGGGGTGACGTTCATGAACTAAAATGCTTATGCTCTTGTTCTCTCTCTAGCGGTAGATGCTGCTGTAGAGTTGATCACTGGGAAGCAGTTAGAGATGAGCAGTGAAGGAAATGGCCCTGTGGAAAACCACGCCGTGGCAAACAAGTCCTTGAAAAGGCCTAACGCCGACTCAGACGAGGAGGAAGAAAAAGGATCGATCGCACCTCCCATCCACGACATCTATCGAGCGCGACAGCAGAAGAGGATCCGATGAGCTGCCTGAAACACACACACACACAGATGTACACACAATCCCTCCTGAACATCGGAAAGACAATTAAACCCACATCCAGCCGTGCGTCACTGACTTCAGCTTCCACCCTGATTTACTGTGAACCCTGCACTCCCACAGCGACCGGACAGAGACGCGCCTTTCAGAGGACTTCGGGCTCGTCGCTACAGATCAGAAAACCATTGCTAATCTCGAATTTGGTTCAGTGCTTTCAAAGTTTCTTTTTTAACAGTTTTATTTTTTAAAACTGGGTGGTTTATACTGTATAAAGTTTTTATTCTTGTTTGCCTCATAGTTCTGAACTTGTCATGTGTAGTTGCTGGTGATGGAAGAGTTGAATCTCATTTTGTAGTGAACTAAGGATCACACACAACTTGCTTCCAATAAAACAAAATGATAAAATGCATGCGTTGCGTGTGTTACTTCACCGTTTGGTGGTTTTATCAGTCTGCCTGACCACTAGGATGCACTATAATGCAGTAGATGTTCTTACACTGCAGTATAAAACAACACATTGCTTGGAGGACAGCTGCTAAGGACCTAGATGGGATTTTCATACAAACATCTCAAAATAGTCAAACCAAATTTTAAGACACCTTCAACTTTTCTCAGATTATCACTTTATATAGTTTTGGAAATTGTAATAAAATATGACCTGGATCACAAAACCAGGGTCATTTTTTTAAAAACTGAGATTTATACATCATCTGATTCTGAACGCTAAAAAAAATAAGCTTTCCATGTGGTGTTTGTTAGGGTTGGCTGAGATACTATTTGAAAATCTGAGGGTGCGAAAAACGAATCAAAATGTTGAGAAAATCACCTTTAAAGTTGTCCAAATGAAGTTCTTAGCAAATCATATTACTAATCAAAAATTAAGGCTTGATATATTTACGGTAAGAAATTTACAAAAAATATTTGAATTGAACATGATCTTAAAAGAATTATCAATCATTTTCAGCCATACCATGTATTTTTGGCTGTTGCTGCATATGACTGGGTCACAAATATGACAAGAACTCAGAATTAAACTGTGTCAGAACAAATTCATCTTGATAATATCAGATAACTTTGATAGAAAGGTATGTAATGGATTGCAATCAACCAAAATTATTCAGACAAGTGTTTGTATGACAATATTTACACAAACCAGAGCCTTATGCGGCAACATAAATTTGAAATGCTTGATCGTCACGTGATTCGCGTAGACTTCTAATACTTCCAGGAAGTTCATAGTTAAAGGAGTAGTTCACTTTCAGAACACAAATGTATACAGATAATATACTCACCCCATTGTCATCCAAGCTGTTCATGTCTTTCTTTCTTCAGTCGTAAGGAAATTATGTTTTTTTGGGAAAACATTTCAGGATTTTTCTCCATATAGTGGTTTTCTATGGTGACGCCGAGTTTGAACTTCCAAAATGCAGCTTCAAAGGGCTCTAAATGATCCCAGCTGAGGAAAGAAGGGTCTTATCTAGCAAAACAATTGGTTATTTTCTAAAGAAAAAAAATACAATTTATATACTTTTTAACCTCAAATGCTCGTCTTGTCTAGCTCTGTGTGTACTTTTTGTAGAGATTAAAAAGTATATAAATTGTAAATGTTTTTATAAAATAATAACCGATTGTTTCGCTAGATAAGACCCTTCTTCCTCGTCTGGGAACGAATGGAACGAATTTCTAACCTTCAATCCGTTGATCCCCATTGAAGTTCACTATATGGAGAAAAATCCTCAAAAAACTTCATTTCTGTGATCTTGGGGGTGAGTAAATTATCAGGAAATTATCAGTAATCCTTTAATATATAAATAAAATTATAGTATATTCAACTTAAAACATTGTTTTTTCACATTTAATCATATATTTTATGTATGTTGACATTTGTAATACACTTATTTACAGCAACGGATTTATTAATTTATAATAAAACGGAAAGCATATTGTGCTGCACAGGAATGCTCCAATCACTCACAGAAAACAAAATGAATATATGGTTTCCCTACAGACACACAGAGGAGAAAAACTAAATAATGTAATGTATCAAGTTTTATTCAATTCACAGTTATTCGTATAGCAGTTTTTATACACACAGTTTCAAAGCAGCTTTACAGAGAATTCATGTTTCTACGTTACAAATAAGAGTTCTGTTAACAGGTGTGTCAAAGTAATGTTCATATGGCAGGACCGTTCTAAAATCTACAAATCATGCAGTTAGTTAACATCATGTATTTAGCAGAAGCATGTGATCATGTTCATTACAATGCAAAGAAAATCTGGCAGTTTTGTATGTTTAATCAGTGTTGGCATCATTTGAAGTCCTTTTAAGGCTTAGCATCATTTCTTCACAGATGGTGGGTCATCTGAAGTCTTGGTAAGAGGCTGGATATAAAGTCAGTAGATGCAGTCTAAAATACTGCTGTAGATCACAACAACAAAATGTGATGGAATTATACTTGGGGATTGGCACTTTTTCACAAAGACACAAAGACTTGCAAAACTCTGAGCTGAGAGGTGATGTGTCTTTACAGGGAGTCTTCAGATGGCTCTTGTTCTGAAAAAAACACAGAAGAAATGATTAAGTGATGATCCATCACATACAGGTGCTGGTCATATAATTAGAATATCTTCAAAAAGTTGATTCATTTCACTGATTCCATTCAAGAAGTGATACTTGACTGATAACTGACACAGACTGATATATTTCAAGTGTTTATTTCTTTTAATTTTGATGATTATAACTGACAACTAATGAAAACCCCATTTCAGTATCTGAGAAAATTAGAATTTTACTTAAGACCAATACAAAGAAAGGATTTTTAGAAATCTTGGCCAACTGAAAAGTATGAACATGAAAAGTATGAGCATGTACAGCACTCAATACTTAGTTGGGGCTCCTTTTGCCTGAATTACTGCAGCAATGCGGTGTGGCATGGAGTGGATCAGTCTGTGGCACTGCTCAGGTGTTATGAGAGCCCAGGTTGCTCTGATAGTGGCCTTCAGCTCTTCTGCATTGTTGGGTCTGGCATATCGCATCTTCATCTTCACAATACCCCATAAATTTTCTATGGGGTTAAGGTCAGGGGAGTTTGCTGGCTAATTAAGAACAGGGATACCATGCTCCTTAAACCAGGTACTGGTAGCTTTGGCACTGTGTGCAGGTGCCAAGTCCTTGTGGAACATGAAATCTGCATCTCCATAAAGTTGGTCAGCAGCAGGAAGCATGAAGTGCTCTAAAACGTCCTGGTATACAGCTGCGTTGACCTTGAACCTCAGAAAACACAGTGGACCAACACCAGCAGATGACATGGCACCCCAAACCATCACTGACTGTGGAAACTTTACACTGGACCTCAAGCAACGTGGATTCTGTGCCTCTCCTCTCTTCCTCCAGACTCTGGGACCCTGATTTCCAAAGGAAATGCAACATTTACTTTCATCAGAGAACATAACTTTGGACCACTCAGCAGCAGTCCAGTCCTTTTTGTCTTTAGCCCAGGCAAGACGCTTCTGACGCTGTCTGTTGTTCAAGAGTGGCTTGACACAAGGAATGCGACAGCTGAAGCCCATGTCTTGCATACGTCTGTGCGTAGTGGTTCTTGAAGCACTGACTCCAGCTGCAGTCCACTCTTTGTGAATCTCCCCCACATTTTTGAATGAGTTTTGTTTCAGAATTCTCTCCAGGGTGCGGTTATCGCTATTGTACACTTTTTTCTACCACATCTTTTCCTTCCCTTCGCCTCTCTATTAATGTGCTTGGACACAGAGCTCTGTGAACAGCCAGCCTCTTTTGCAATGTCCTTTTGTGTCTTGCC